>NC_092089.1:49281385-49543885 GCF_045679555.1 Salvelinus alpinus | reverse complement strand
ACGTCCAACTGAATGCTGATTCAAACCATTTACCAGCATAGAAAATGTCATAAATGGGAATGTACTTCAGAACACTTCAAGGCAATAATACCTGTTGACAACTTACTTGTAGACAATCTGGGCTGGGCGATATGATGATATATATCGTGTGACGATAGAAAAACGCAAATCCCACTCTTTACAGCAATATTTTTCGGCAATTGGACGACGCTTTGCGCTCTTCCACACGTGCCATGTGAAAGGAAATGTGCAACACAAACAAACATGGAGGAGAGTGAACGTGACACAGAGCACGGAGACACGGAGCTCGCGCACTAGCGACTCCTGTGGGAGGCCGGGCGCAGTGCACGCTAACCAGGTCGCCAGGTGCACAGTGTTTCCTCCGACACATTGGTGCGACTGGCTTCCGGGTTGGAGGCGCGCTGTGTTAAGAAGCAGTGCGGCTTGGTTGGGTTGTGTTTCGTAGGGCGCATGGCTTTCGACCTTCGTCTCTCCCGAGCCCGTACGGGAGTTGTAGCGATGAGACAAGATAGTAACTACTAACAATTGAATACTACGAAATTTGGGAGATAAGGCGGTAAAATAAAAAAATAAAAAAAGATTCATGTGAAACAGTACGGAGAGTCTACAGATGAGACCCAAAAAAGTACAGTCGAGTGCTCAAAACAAACCCCCGACTCAGACGTCACAAGAGGCTTTTTCCCGCGGCACACCATATGGCAAAGAATCCCGAAGATGGAAGGAGATAACAGCTGCCGTTACAACTTACATCTGCAAAGACATGGCCCCAATTTACAAGGTCGAGAAACGGGGGTTTCGTGAGTTGGTGCTAACACTCGACCAAAGGTACCAAATACAAATTGATGTGTGACACGTATTAATGCCAAAATAACATGCAAAACAGACAAGCCCCCCAAAATATATATATTTTAGGTCTATATTTATTTTGTTTGCAACTATAGTTGAAGTGTTTTCTATTTACCTTTTTAGATTTTATACATTAATACATTTTGTTAATTGAAAATTTGCACAAAGGTTCTAAATAAAAGGAGAAATAATCAAACATGAGTAAGTACCTTTTATTTGTTGAGTATAATTCAAAATGTAATAAGAAATAGGCCTTTACATGTGGTCATTTTATTAAAACTATTTATTAGTTGAATTTACAGAAAATGTGCTATATCGTGATATGTATAGTTATCGGGATATGAAATGACCTATATTGGGATATGAGATTTGGTCTGACAAGGTCCCTTACACTATATCACCCCTAAACAAAGTACTGACTGCAGTGTGCCTGTATGGCTGTTGTTACAGTTGGTATCGTCATCATCTCAGCACGGGTGGCCACCATGGAAGCAGTACCCAGACCACAACACAACACAGCGAACCAATAACGTGACTCCCTCGCTCTTCATTTCGCCTTTATAATGTTCCTCAGGGGAAAACTAACAACTTGACAAACCCTAATGACATATAAAGTAGACTATCCCTGTACCTGATTGGCCTCTTCTATTTGGTGTTATGGTTTCAGACACCACAGCCAAAAAACAAGACCCAGCCAATGAACTTAATAGGCCTAGTTCCTCAAGTTGTCCACCCTGATAGCCCTCACCTGGGGGGAGGGGGGGGGGAGAGAGAGAGAGAGAGAAGAGAGAGAAAGACAGAGAGAGAGAGAGAGAGAGAGAGAGAGAGAGAGAGAGAGAGAGAGAGAGAGAAAGAGAGAGAGAGAGAAAGAGAGAAAGAGAGAGAGAGAGAGAGAGAGAGAGAGAGAGAGAGAGAGAGAGAGAGAGAGAGAGAGAGAGAGAGAGAGAGACGGCTTTCTCATTTGCATCCTCCGCACCCTAATTAATATTTTGATGCAGGAGGCTTTAATGCGCGCTGATTTTAATTGCCCCCCTTATTCTTGTTTTTCAGTTCCTACTCCTCATGATATTCCAAACTAATTGACTTAAAGCCATCTTAACATCAACATGGCGGTGCGGTGTGTGCTCCTTGAAACTTGCAACCGAATGCAAGACAAAAGGCAGATGCGCACACGAAAACATACTGTATACACACACACACACACGCACAAAAGACAGATGCACACACGCAGGCACACACATCACACACACAGAACCCCCCCCCCCCACACACACACACTCAGATACACAGAGTAACCAAACATGATTAGAAAGGCTATAATCATGTAGCATGCGCGTACAGATGAGTCAGTCTAACTGGCATCATCTAATTAGCCACTGAGGGAGCGTGAGACAAACACAGAGCATCTCAGCCCCCCAGTCCTGTCAGATGCTACAGTATCTCCAACGAGATTACAGACTGCATACTGTGCTATCGAACCCCTCTGTCCATCCATCCACCCCCTACCACTCTCACCACGATCGATTGACACACAGCCACTGTGGGAAGAAGATGATATCCGATGCTATATTAACCACTAACCCACCACATCTGATTGGAGGTGACAACTGTGCCATGATTGGTCAGTTGTTTCAGACCAGGATGGGCCTACGGTGCCAACAATTCGACGACATTGATACCAATAGCAACTAGCTGTAGCAGAAAGAGCCTACACCACAAATTGGAGGCACTCCGAGTCTGCAGCTCGGTAAACTAATTGACAGGTCTTCCTGTTACCAGACGGAGATGCGGAGGGCAGAGTGAAGTTTGCATTGATTCTAGCGCCCGCAGGCTGTGGCTCCAGCAGTAAGCAGGTGAAGCCGAAGTAGAAATCTCCCCCGGTCTCTCCGTCTCTCCTGGAGATTAAACAGAGCAGCCTGGCCTGTCAGCTGTGCGATGCTCAAAAGCACACACACACACATGCGTGGAGACAGACACACACACAGCCACCTGAGTAATGTTTGCCTGGGCCAATTAAAATGGGTTGGAATAAGCTGGCCAACCTGTTGATGGAGAGGACCCGTCAGCTGGAGAAATGAAAGCAGAGTCGTTCAGCATCATTAGTGTAGGCGAGGAGGATACCCAGAGGGAGGAAGAGGGGGGGGGTGTGTGTGTGTGTGTGTGTGTGTGTGTGTGTGTGTGTGTGTGTGTGTGTGTGTGTGTGTGTGTGTGTGTGTGTGTGTGTGTGTTGATCCATCTTACTTTACAAACAAAGTATAGACTGCCTGTGGATTTGGAAATAAAATGAAATAATCATCTAGTGTAATTATAGAGAGCTTTTTTGAATTGGTACTGTATGTTGTGATATGGGATATACTGCGGGAAATCATTTACATCTGTAGAACATTAGGTTATAGAGCATTTTCCGACAAACCAAACATTTTGTAAAGAGAGAAAAGTATTTACACACGGTGTACATACAGTAGCAATGAATTAACAATTCACCAATAATTGGTTCGTTTAAAAACTCAGCAGGTGCACTCACCTGTAATTTCACAACAAATTGCAAAGGTCAAAAAGCGTTCATCTCTTTTATAACATTTGTTGAACTTCAAATCCTTAACTCATCCAACAACCTTTAAAACACCAGCCAAACTCTCCTTTACTCACTCTGAGAACTCAATTCATTTCTTAAACTCCACCATTTCTCTCACTTTCTCTCTGTTTGTAGTTTCAGGGAAGCCATGGGCTCTTGGCACAGTTATCCTGTCCCCCCCTCTCTCTGAAGTGTGGCCCAGACTGTAACAGTGGTTTGAAAGTTCCCCTAACCCCTCCGGCAGGATACACCAACACAAAGCATTAATTTCACACCTTTTGATTTATTTATTCATTCCCCCTTTCCTCTCCACACAGGGGGACAGAGGGGCAAACCACGATGCAGTATCCGCTCTCTAATCATGCTCTGTCTGGGGCACCGAGTCACACCTTTACTGCCCAATTACCAATGGATCCCTCAGATACCTGAGCAGGCGACCAATGAATAACCTGTATGCACAGACACACTAGTGGTGGAGTGTGATGAAGAAGGATTATAATTGGTTGAGGGAGATGTGTGCACTAGGCCTATTAGTCAGGGAGGGCCCTTACTGTTGAAACTGTGTGGTGGTCACCACAGTAACAGAAAACACTTCTGCTGTGTTAATGGGTAGGGAGGGATCCAAAATGCTGTGAATGCTAGCTGTGAATAGGAACTGTGAGCTGCATTGTCAGTGTTGTTTCAAAGGGCAAAAGCCTAGATTGTATATCAGGGGATATAACAGAACATAAACTAAGTAAGGAGACATACATACAAAGTATTCCAGTCAAAACTCCACATAGAAAGTAGGTCTACACCGAGAATAAGGAAAGATACTGTATACAGTATACCATGGTTGTGGATATAAATGGATAATATAGTCGACTAAATAGAGGCAAGAACAGGCTGATTGGTGGATGTATGATGGGGAAAACGCAAACACTTTGTGAGTATTCCATTGCACTCCGCATGGTACAATATTTAAAGCCGACTACTGGGATACGCAGTGGCCTATAGTGAGCCAAGGATGGGATATAAATAGAACCAAAAGTGAAAGGACCGAAAAGCTGTTCCTTAATGCGACCGTGAGCTTAAAGGCTTGAGGGAGTGACGGCTGGTGATTAAAGTGCCAAGCTGATTACTACACCCCACCGACCATGTCACGGACCATGTCACGGACCATGTCACGGACCATGTCACCGACCATGTCACCGACCATGCCATCGACTCAAATAGCCATGAAGACGTCATCATCTGGGTCACTGTGTCTCCGGCGTGACACATATAGCACGTCAGACGACTCGGACAAGACTGATCGGTTTACATAAACTCTGGGTCCGGGGCCAGTAGACGGGATGAGTCGTGGAAGGGAATAACAGACTGAGATATAAAGTTGTAGGCCTGGGTAAGTCAACCCCTGACTTTTGACCCTAACTATTTCTCTCTACGATAGAGTATAGTACAATCTCTTTTAATCCCCCTGCTTCGTCATACATTTTGCTACCAGTTTTTCATTATCTCGGCTGTGTAATCCCTATGGCGAGGGGCTTGTTGATGCGCTCATGTTCAGTACAGTGGGGTTTGATTTGTTTGTTTTAATCCAAGGATGGGGAGAGGGGTAGTCTGTGGGGGTGAGGTTTAATAGAAATGAATTCTTCCCCCAGTCCTATCAACTACTGTATGTCCTCACAGAGGAGCTAGAAGATATATTTGCATAGCTCAGAACAGTGTAGTTGTCACAGTAGGGACTGGCAACACAGCGAGACCATGACGAGCATCGTCAGCATAGGATGAGCTTCCACTGGATCGCTGTCAAGCCTTGAAGTGATGACGCAACATACTCCCTGCGATCTCAATCAGCTAGCGCAATCGGCTAACACTCTTGGCTGATTCACACTTCTACTATGAAGCAATTCATGTTGGGATTTTTTTACTTGGTTCGCTCGCTATTCCTATTTCTACTGGCTCTCGGCTAGCTCACTTTGTACCTCTTTCTGTTAGCTCTAGGCTGGCTCACTGGCTGGCTCTTTCTGCTAGCTCTAGGCTGGCTCTCTGGCTGGCTCTTTCTGCTAGCTCTAGGCTGGCTCTCTGGCTGGCTCTTTCTGCTAGCTCTAGGCTGGCTCTCTGGCTGGCTCTTTCTGCTAGCTCTAGGCTGGCTCACTGACTGGCTCTTTCTGCTAGCTCTAGGCTGGCTCACTGACTGGCTCTTTCTGCTAGCTCTAGGCTGGCTCACTGGCTGGCTCTTTCTGCTAGCTCTAGGCTGGCTCACTGACTGGCTCTTTCTGCTATCTCTAGGCTGGCTCACTGACTGGCTATTTCTGCTAGCTCTAGGCTGGCTCACTGACTGGCTCTTTCTGCTAGCTCTAGGCTGGCTCACTGACTGGCTCTTTCTGCTAGCTCTAGGCTGGCTCACTGACTGGCTCTTTCTGCTAGCTCTAGGCTGGCTCACTGACAGGCTCTTTCTGCTAGCTCTAGGCTGGCTCACTGGCTGGCTCTTTCTGCTAGCTCTACGGTAGCTCATTCTGTAATCGGTACCTATTCCTACCAGCTCTCGGCTAGCTCACTAGGTACTTTTCGGCTAGCTCACTCAGCTAGCTACTTTTTCTAGCACACCCCACTAGCTAGTTTCCTCTGCTCCCTCTGATGTCCATGCAGGTCTGTGGACCCCAGCTGAGTCTCCAGAAAGGAGACTTGTGAAGCTGTACTAGAGGCTGGAGCAGTGCATAGGAACCTGTAGGGGCCTGTAGGCTCCAGGCTGTTGCATTTGCTCCAGTGCCAGCAGCAGCAGAGCAGAGCAGCCAGGTCTGCCATCATCCAGCGCAAGGAGAAACCTGTACTGACAGGCGGTCTTCTCCCACAGCGTACAGTCAGAGACTAGCTGTGGAGCTAATCTCTCCTTAATGTACATACTATCACTGTACCTCTTACATACTGTTATCACCTACAAGTGCAGTAGAGAATGTTTACCTGTTGCACCCCTGCACCTAATATAGGAAGCAGTGAAAATATCACTGTGTAAGACTTGGATAATGTTTCGATAAACATCATAAACATCACAGACCGTCATTGTAAATAAGAATTTGTTCTTAACTGACTTGCCTAGTTAAATAAAGGTTAAAAAATGTTTCTATATATATCCTGATCTACTATATGTGGCATTTTTACAAAACGTGGAACGCAACGTCTGTATCATCTCATACACGGACAAACAGTAAGCTTTCAGAATATGCATGTTTTCTGCCACAGATTTCCCTCCTGGAATGTACGCAAGATCTGCTAATGAGACGAGAGAAGCAGGTGGCAACTCCCATTCAATAGATGGTCCCTTGGCAATAACACATTAAATAGTAAGACGCTGCACTCCAAACTGTGAAATCTGAATTTATGCATTAATTGTTGTATATAAAGTGCATTCGGAAAGTATTCAGACCTCTTGACTTTTTCCACATTTTGTTACGTTACAGCCTTATTCTAATATTGATTCAATTGGGGGGGGGGGTTCTCATCAATCTACACACAATACCCAATAATGACAAAGTGAAAACAGGCATTTAGAAATTTTATTCCTACAGCTTGGCGGCCAGCTCTAGGAAGAGTCTTGGTGGTTCCAAACTTCTTCCATTTAAGAATGATGGAGGCCACTGTGTTCTTGGGGACCTTCAATGCTGTAGACATTTTTTTGGTACCCGACCCCAGATCTGTGCCTCGACACAATCCTGTCTCGGAGCTCTACGGACAATCCTTTCGACTTTATGGCTTGGTTTTTGCTCTGACATGCACTGTCAACTATGGGACCTTATACTGACAGGTGTGACTTATTTATTGACAGGTGTGACCTAATATTTATATATTTCTCATCCTAATATTTATATATTTCTTTAATCTCGTCCTAATATTTTAATTGATATATTTCTTTATTCCATTGTTTTACTTTTAGATTTGTGCATTGTTGTGAATTGTTAGATACTACTGCACTGTTGGAGCTAGGAACACAAGCATTTCGCTACACCCGCAATACCATCTGCTAAATATCTGTATGTGGCCAATAAAATTTGATTTGGGTAAAAAATAAATGTAATCCATTTTAGAATAAAGTAACAAAATAAAATAAAGTAACAAAAATTTGAAAAAGTCAAGGGGTCTGAATACTTTCCAAATGCACCCTATATATTAAAAACTCCACTTTGTCCATGACAGCCAATAGAAGCTCATAACACAACCCTTCTTGCATGTGTCTCTTGGGGAAAATCTTCTCCATATGCTAGAAGCTAAGTCTTCCTATTCCCTGAGACCTAGCAAAGAAAACATTGTGTTGTGTAGAATGTCTACCTCTAAGAAGACAACTACTGAACATTCCCTTAGAAAATACAGTAGGTAGAATAATGAGAGCTATACATATCTACTGCATCTCACAACTGGTTTGTTTAATAACCTCTACAGGATCGGTTTCCCCCGCGGGACTGTTGAGCTAACGTAGCCTAATGTGATTAGCATGAGGTTGTAAGTAACAAGAACATTTCCCAGGACATATCTGATGTGGGCAGAAAGCTTAAATTCTTGTTAATCTAACTGCATTGTCAAATTTACAGTAAATATTACAGTTAAAGAATGCCATGCTATTGTTTGAGAAGAGTGCACAGCTATGAACTTGAAAATGTATTAATAAACCAATTAGGCACATTTGGGCAGTCTTGATACAACAGTTTGAACAGAAATGCAATGGTTCATTGGATCAGTCTAAAACTTTGCACATACACTGCTGCCATCTAGTGGTCAAAATCTAAATTGTGCCTAGATTCCTAAGTCATATATTGGCCTTTCTCTTGCATTTCAAAGATGAAAAATATATATTTTTTCTTTCTATTATCTTTTACCAGATCTAATGTGTTATATTCTCCTACATTAATTTCACATTTCCACAACTTTAAAAGTGTTTCCTTTCAAATGCACCCCTCAAGAATATGCATATCCTTGCTTCAGTTCCTGAGCTACAGGCAATTAGATTTGGGCATGTCATTTTAGGCGTTTTTTTTTTTTTTAAAGGTCCGATCCTTAAGAGGTTTCAATGGTGGGAAAAGCATCACATTTGAATGACACTTTATGTGTGAAAGATCCAGTATGCCCATCCCCCAGCACACACAAGACTATAATTATGATGATTTGTGTCTTGCTGGAGAGAACGATGGAAACCTTATTGGTTCAACATCAGATCTGTGAGATTGAAAGGAGGGTTGGGACTGGGTCTCCAGGGTGAGAGAAGTGACAGGGGGGGAGGGGGGGTTGGGAAAGTGACTTGTCACCTGGGGCTCTGTCGCTATGGAAATATAAAGTAGATGATATCTTCCACACTGTATGTCACCCATAACAGTGCCTGTGGGATGAGGGGGAAGTAAGCGGGGGTGAGGCGGGTGTGAACGGGTGGGGTTGACCCTTCACGCTGCTTGTATGTATTATTTGACAGTCAGAGTAGAGGCGTCATTTGCCTAGCCCTTCATTTAACCCTGACAAAAAGGTCCTCCCACCTTGTTTACCCCTCCCTACTGGCACCTTCACCGAATGCACACTACCCCTGAGACCAGATGCACTCTGGGACATAATTGGAGAGTGGGAAAGAACTGTGTGCTCTCTGTACAGTTGGGAGGGCGGTGGATAGAATGGCAATAACGTTAGGGTGCTTCCCAGTTCAACGCCTTTAATAAAAGAAAATCTCCGGATAACAGAAAAGGGAGGACTGCGAATGATGGGGCTTAAAGGTCGACTTGACCCTCGGAACCATGGTGCCAGTGTGTGTCTCCTGTATGGTTTTATTCACTCTGACAGTATCTATACAGACTGGCACTCTCCAAAGACGCCTTCAGAATCTTAGGCCTCTCTATGTCTCATAGGTTTTTCTCCTACTCACATCATAATAATTCACCCTGGCTAGCAGACATTCTTATCCATCAGAGGGAAGGGACCGGGGGGATTCACGGACCACCAACTGGTCTCTAAAAGGTTTCCACTGATCCCACCTCCGTGGAAGAGGAGGGAAGAGGACTCTTAAATAATAAATACCCTCAACTTCATCACCTGGGGGCATCGATCGGCTTCCATTGAGCTTCCACATGACCTTCGCCGTGCTCCATGCTGCTTTTACCACGATTGAAGTGCTTGTGGGTTTTTTCAATAAACGCCTCTGGTTTAAATGGTACCTGGGTGTGCTGTGCGCAAAAGGTCAAGGGGTATTTGGTATTTATTAGGATCCCCATTAGCCGCTGCAAAAGCATCAGTTACTCTTCCTGGGGTCCACGTAGGGGCCGAGGGGCCCGTGTCGCATTCTGGGAAGGCTGGTGCTTTTTAATTGCACCTCATGGGAGGAGAGAAAATAAGAAAAGAGGAGGAGGGGCGGCAGAGGTGTAGAGACTACCGAGGGGGGATGAAACGAGGGAAATAAAAATATATTTTGAGAAAGGACACAGCGATAAGATAAAGGGCAAGAGGAAATTGCAAAGGGGAGCGAGGAGAGAGTGGGGCGTTCCGTCTCTTTGTGTTGGGGAGAGAGAGAACTGCCAAAAAACACTGCCTGTAGACAATCCAATTACTAGCCATAAGAGATGCATTGTTTAAGGATAGAACAACTACTGGAGGACAACATTGTGCTCCACAGGGAAAAGAGATGCCGCGACTGCTAATGTTATGTTCTTTTCTGCTGTACTACCATGACCGCGATGTTCTCCTCAGCATCTGGCCGCGTTGGGTTTGCTCTGTATGATACAGTGTGTGCTTAAGTTAGTGATCCACATACTCTAAAGCCGCAGTAATGACATCGCTCACAGTGGATGAACATCCCTTTAAGCCCCCTATTAAGGCTTGGGGATGGTTCGCCTCGCATTAGAGAGCATGAAGAGGAAGTGATACTGTCACCATTTGTTTTAATGAGATACAGGAACGACTTGCATCATTTTCTGACCAATCCACAACAATAAAGCTCAGGGTCGGAAGCTGGCAAAATAGGCAGAGGCTTAAAAAGAAGCCTTACCTTTTCAAAAAAAAATTGTCATGGTGCAGAAAACAAAAAGAATCATCAAAACTCATCAAGTGGACACCTATTGGTGTGAAAGACATTGACACGTTACTGTACACAGTAGGTCTATGTGTGACAATCTAGAAAACTGGGACATAATCTTGGTTAGCATTTCCCTCACCGTTTTTTTGTCTCAGTAAGCAGAGACACAAAGGAAGGATTTACTCGTGGGTTTCTGTGGCAGTGTTGGCCTTGAAGCAACGGTCTGTTTATGAGCAGTGTACAGAGAGCTTTCAGCCAGCCGTTCCTGGAGCTTGCCGCCTAATCCTATTCCTTACAGCAGCCGGAGATCTCGAAGGGTGTTTGAAAGTCAGCCAATGTTTTCTTTCTTCCATTTATTCTGATGGGGGGGGGGGGGGAGGGGAGAGGTGAAAAAAGGCCAAGGTTTCCAAGGACACATAACGGGCAGACGGGGTTGACATGAAAAATATCCTCTCCTCTTTAGCTGCTGCTTCCCAGCCAAGTACAAAGGCAAGGAAACAGCTCTGGAGTCGAAGAGCCCAAGCCTTGATTGTTAGTCACAATGAGGTGGTACTGAATGGATACTTTTCTTTTGTATTTGGAGGGTTTGTTTGTTTGACCTAGAGGTTGAACAAAATGAACAATCAACTTGTCCACTGAAATTTGGTTTGAGTGATTTGGACACGGAATGATACGGTATTAGGAGTCTGGGGGAGCGAGGGAGAACAGCAACGACAACAACAAGAGTAGGCTATACTTCCGTCTTTAAAAATTCCAGGGAATCACTGCCTGGGTGAATTCAAGTGAATGCTAAAGGCTGTACTCCATAAACGTTAAAGAGTAAACTCATACACCTTAACGTGATACTAGGTACATGGAGCTAAAAGTATACTATTAAAAATAATAGTCTCTGGGTTCGCGCCCAGGCTCTGTCGCAGCCGGCCGTGACCGGGAGGTCCGTGGGGCGACGCACAATTGGCCTAGCGTCGTCCGGGTTAGGGAGGGTTTGGCCGGTAGGGATATCCTTGTTTCATCGCGCTCCAGCGACTCCTGTGGTGGGCCGGGCGCAGTGCGCGCTAACCAAGGGGGCCAGGTGCACGGTGTTTCCTCCGACACATTGGTGCGGCTTGCTTCCGGGTTGGAGGCGCGCTGTGTTAAAGAAGCAGTGCGGCTTGGTTGGGTTGTGCTTCGGAGGATGCATGGCTTTCAACCTTCGTCTCTCCCGAGCCCGTACGGGAGTTGTAGCGATGAGACAAGATAGTAATTACTAGCGATTGGATACCACGAAAATTGGGGAGAAAAGGGGGTAAAATTTATAAATAAATAAATAAGAAAAACTCCAGCACACCGGTAATCTTGATGATTCCCCAAAAACATATGGATCTGTTTGTCTTCTTTTTAACTGTATTCAATAAACTAAAAGGAAAATAATAATACTGCCTGACCCAGGGTTTCCCAAACTCAGGGTCCCCTTTGCTAGTGTTTGTTTGCACTGCTCTTTGCTATTTCTTCCGGTGCTCATCTGTGGGGATTGAGAGTTGATCCAGTACATCACTTTCACCACCTGTTCGTCCTTTTACATCCTACTCCAGCTCAAGTTCTAGCTCTGCTCAAAGACAGGGAACACCTGCCGCTTGATGCTTGCTTCGAATCAGCCTCACAGATAATATGCACGCTTGAAGAAGAATGTCACAAGATTATTTTTAGTTTAAACACTCATAAAACTAGGGCACCAGCGAGAGCTCCCGAGCCAAACTCTCAAAATTATTCAACGTGCTTAAGTGTTTTCACTGGCAATTTTCTAAATATTAACAAGTGTCCCTGCATGACTTTATGTTACCCTCCCTGCTCAGAAAGTTTCTCTCCATATCTATACATATACAAGTATTTTCCTAGCCGCAAGCCTTGGATGTTATGAAGCCTTCTCATCATCCTCTACTCCAGGCGATCTGCTTCTTCTCTCAGAAGGCAGTGACAGTTGGTGCACATGTCCTTGCCCTTGCCGACTCTCCTGTCCATCAGCTATTCCCCTGTAATGATGTGTGTTGGCTGAGGCACAACTCTCAAGCTCCAATTCAGACTACAGAAATATTCTGTCTGCCAGCCAGGGAAGCCTTAACTACCTGTCCAGCTAAATGAGCACTTCAAGCTGACCTAAGATAATCACTGCACAGTGTGTGCCCGCGTGCGCGCGCGTGTGTGTGTGAGAGAGAGAGAGAGAAAGAGAGAGAGAGCGAGAGAGAGAAAGAAAGAAAGAGAGGGTGAGAAAGGGAATTGAAATTGAGAGAGAAAGATACATATTTCCCTCAGATTACACAGATCCACAAAGAATTCGAAAACAAACCCAATTTTGATAAACTCCCATATCTACTGGGTGAAATACCACAGTGTGCCATCACAGCAGCAATATTTGTGACCTGTTGCCACAAGAAAAGGGCAACCAGTGAAGAAGTGTAAATAAAACCCATATTTATGTTTATTTATTTTCCCTTTTGTACTTTAACCATTCGCACATCGTTACAAGACTGTATATATACATAATATGACACTTGAAATGTATTTATTGTTTTGGAACTTCTGTGAGTGTAATGTTTACTGTTCATTTTTATTGTTTATTTCACTTTTGTTTATTATCTAATTCACTTGCTTTGGCAATGTTAACATATGTTTCCCATGCCAATAAAGCCCCTTGAATTTAATTTAATTGAAATAGAGAGAGAGAGAGAGAGAGAGAGAGAGAGAGAGAGAGAGAGAGAGAGAGAGAGAGAGAGAGAGAGAGAGAGAAAAAATACATAAAATCAAACTTTATTTGTCACGGCCTTGACGGCCTTCGACTAGTAACCAAAAGGTTGCAAGATCGAATCCCTGAGCTGACAAGGTAAACATCTGTCGTTCTGCCCCTGAACAAGGCAGTTAACCCACTGTTTCAAGGCCGTCATTGAAAATAAGAATTTGTTCTTAACTGACTTGCCTAGTTTAAATAAAGGTAAAATAAAAAAATTGTACTAAGCTTCAACTTCCTGACTGATGTCTTGAGATGTTGCTTCAATATATCCACATCATTTTCCTGCCTCATGATGCCATCTTTTGTGAAGTGCACCAGTCCCTCCTGTAGCAAAGCACCCCCACAACATGATGCTGCCACTCCCGTGCTTCACAGTTGGGATGGTGTTCCCCCATTTTCCTCCAAACATAACGATGATCATCATGGCCAAAAATGTCTATTTTTGTTTCATCAGACCAGAGGACATTTCTCCAAAAAGAATGATCTTTGTCCCCATGTGCAGTTGCAATCCGTAGTCTGGCTTTTTTTATGGCGGTTTTGGAACAGTGGCTTCTTCCTTGCTGAGCAGCCTTTCAGGTTATGTCGATATAGTGCTCATTTTATTGTGGATATAGATACTTTTGTACCTGTTTCCTCTAGCATCTTCACAAGGTCCTTTGCTGTTGTTCTGGGATTGATTTGCACTTGTCGCACCAAAGTACGTTCATCTCTAGGAGACAGAAAGCGTCTCCTTCCTGAGCGGTATGACGGCTGCGTGGCCCCATGGTGTTTATACTTGTGTACTATTGTTTGTACAGATGAGCCTGGTACCTTCAGGCGTTTGGAAATTGCTCCCAAGGATGAATCAGACTTGTGGAGGTCTACAATTTTTTTCAGAAGTCTTGGCTGATTTCTTTAGATTTTCCCATGATGTCAAGCAAAGAGGCACTGAGTTTGAAGGTAGGCCTTGAAATACATCCACAGGTACACCTCCAATTGACTCAAATTATGTCAATTAGCCTATCAGAAGCTTCTAAAGCCATGACATCAATTTCTGGAACTTTCCAAGCTGTTTAAAGGCACAGTCAACTTAGTGTATGTAAACTTCTGACCCACTGGAATTGTGATACAGTGAATTATACTTGAAATAATCTGTCTGTAAACAATTGTTGGAAAATTACTTGTGTCATGCACAAAGTAGATGTCCTGGCCGACTTGCCAAAACTATAGTTTGTTAACAAGAAATTTGTGGAGTGGTTGAAAAATGAGTTTTAATGACTCCAAACTAAGTGTATGTAAACTTCCAACTTCAACTGTTTTATTAGAATGTAACTTCTCCTAAGAAACGTCAAACTACATAGGTGGGTGATTGTGGCTGCGATGAATACATCACACACACACACACACACACACACACACACACACACACACACACACACACACACACACACACACACACACACACACACACACACACACACACACACACACACACACACACACACACACACACACACACACACACACACAGGTTTGTTTTACTATCCTTGTGAGGACCAAACAATTGATTCCCATTGACAAGCCTATTTTCCCAATCCCCTAACTCTTAATAACCTTTTACTGTAGTGGGCTAAATCAGGGTCACACAGAGTGTTTCTTGGTAGTCCAACAAATTTACTTTGAAACAAAAGTATACACCTCACACACATGGTTATGGGCTCAAAAAAAGAAGGCACCTGTACCATGTTAGATGTACTGTAGAGTTGAAATGTATTCAATTTTAAGTTTACATTTAAGTGCATATTACACTTTATATACATCACAGAGAACTGAAATATAACAAAACCGTTTGACATAGAAACAACAGATTTCGGCATAAAAAAAAAAAGTTGATTAATTATGAAATTATGAAAAACATTCCACCAATTAGGCCACTAGAGGGCACTTTGGTCATTCAACTGCAGGAAAGGGCTACCCTAAACCTAATTGTAACCCTAACCCTAACCCCTAAGCCTAAAATAGCCTTTTTCCTTGTGGGGACCAGTGAAATGCCCACATTTGTCTGAATTTTCCTTGTTTTACTATCCTTGTGAGGACTTCTGGTCCCCAAGGACAGTAAAACCAAAAACACATACACAAGCTAATCTGCCAGTGTGACGCATTATGTCTCTCCATTACCAGTCAAAGGCATTACACGGAGAACAACATTTCTCATACCACATTAAAGATTAAACCGACCTTCCATACTATCATAGGGATTTCAATTCCATAACAGATCCAGTTTCAATGAGTCATGATTGAGTATGTCAACATCATTCCTCGATTGTACTTGGCATATCAACAGCACTCGTTTAATTTCTCTAAGCATCCGGCCATGACACATTTAGAAGACTTGTTGTCCAATTTGCCTTGTCTGTGTAAATAGAAAGCTGAGTAAATAGATGTCTGTCAAATATAACAAAACTAACAAAGAAGCATCTGAGGCTCAGAGACCAAATTAAACGTGATAGCCAATAAAGACATATTCATAAATGGCAGAAAAGACCATCAAATGTATCATACGGAATAAGGTTTTGACGTGTCTGTCCTATATCTAGGACATATAAGAAAGCTCATGAAATATTATTATTACATTTTCTACACATATTTAAACCCTAATAATTGTTGCCACAAAACTACCTTCATACTTCCATTAATGTGTATGGGTTACCTTCAGACGAGTCCCGTGACACTTGTAAAACAGATAACACCACTGTGTTCGTGAGAGTCTCATCTTTCCATAGAGTGGTCATGTTAGTTTGTAGGCCAAACTGTTCGGCCACTACAGACGTTTCCGTGAGAAGACCGACTTTCAGAATATCTTCTGGTCTGACAAATAGAGCTGCAGCTCTTCCACTTTCCACCGCAGATGCGAAAGGGCAACATAGGCGGATGCAGTGGATTGAGTTGCAGCCGATGCAACAAAAAAAAACAGATTCAATATACATGCAAAAGACTGTGGACATCTCTTCAAATGAGTGGATTTGTCTATTACCAGCCACGCCCATTGCTGACAGGAGTATAAAATATTTTGTCGGGAGCTGCATGAAATGGGTTTCCATGGCCGAGCAGCCGCACACAAGCCTAAGATCACCATGCACAATGCCAAGCGTCGGCTCTAGTGGTGTAAAGCTTGCCGCCATTGGACTTTGGAGCAGTGGAAACGTGTTCTCTGGAGTGATGAATCATGCTTCACCATCTGGCAGCCCGACAGACTAATCTGAGTTTGGCGGATGCCAGGAGAACACCAGCTGCCCCAATGCATAGCGCCAACTGTATAGTTTGGTGGAGGAGGAATAATGGTTTGGGGCTGTTTTTCATGGTCGGGCTAGGCCCCTTAGTTCCAGTGAAGGGAAATCTTAAAGCTACCGCATACACTGACATTCTAGATAATTCTGTGCTTCCAACTTTGTGGCAACAGTTTGGGGAAGGCCCTTTCCAGTTTCAGCATGACAATGCCCCCGTGCACAAAGGTAGATCCATACAGAAATGGTTTGTCGAGATCAGCGTGGAAGAACTTGACTGGCCTGCACAGAGCCCTGACATCAACCCCATCGAACACCTTTGGGATGAATTGGAACGCTGACTGCCAGCCAGGTCTAATCGCCCATCACCAGTGCCCTACATCACTAATTCTCTTGTGGCTGAATGGAAGCAAGTCCCCACAGCAATGTTCCAACATCTAGTGGCAAGCCTTCCCAGAAGAGTCAATAGACTCTCAAAGATTAATCAGCAGGTCTAAGTAAACAGTGATTTAAGCTCGTACAACTACGACAACTGCTTCAGCATTCAACAATGTGATATATAACATTCATGGTTCAACTTGACTTTTTTCTTTTTACATTAGAGCAACCTATGATACAACTAGGAGTTAGAGATTATGCTGCCACTTATCCTTCCCTATATTTCAAAATGAGCATTAGAACAACATAAAATTGTGTATAATAAGTGTAGAATAATCATAAAATCACTTGTTCTTGCCTGGTTCCTGTCATCGGCCACTTTGTGTAAAGTGTTACCTACTTATCATTCTGAAAGTTACAGCAAATATGTGTGGGTCTTGAAAAAAAAAACGTTAACAAGGAATTATAATGATGAAATGCTTTTAAAAAGTTGTAAATGAGGTGTAGTTGGTCAGAACAAATCAATGTACTGTAAACTCCCACGTGAAGTGCACTCCCACACATAAACACAAGAGCCTTCAGCACTCACTCTAGAGTTCTGCTGTGCCATTACTCGCCCACAACTTTGTGAAAAACGGGAGAATGAACTTGCGCTTAATATTTCCGAGTAAACTCCTCAGTATTCTCTCTCTGTAGTTGTCCAGCGGTACCACGACCTTTTCATGGGCAAAGAGGGAAAAGCGTGATGTCTTAAACCGTGACTCATAAAGAGAGAAGGAAAACCGAGAAGAAAATTAGGAGGATGCAGAGAAAGAGGATGGAGAGAGAAGAGAGGCAGGCAGCAGATGTGTCCTACCTCTCGTTCAGGGGCTTTGACTGAGTCTGGAGTGAGAGAGAGCAGGAGGGACGTTCCAGTGACTTTCAGCAGGTTTAGAACATGCGTGTGACAAGTAGGCTAACCGACGATCCAATCTCACCCCATCTCTGTTTAGTCATGGGATTAAATTAAAGAACACAGCATCCAATTTCACACCTGGCTTCCTCCAACGTAGCACTCCTGCAGCACAGTGTGACAGTCACCCACAGGACAACCTCGCGCCTCTCTTCCCTTCCCACATGTTTGTCAGTATTAGTAAACGGGGCGTGGGGAGAGAAAACCATGTCAGATTTCCAACGGAATGGAAGTTCATTTGCTTAGTGGGATTAGCGATATTGGGTTGAAGTAGTGAGCCGATCTCTTTCCCCAGAGACTTGAAAGAATAGAGACAATTTTGAGAGACAAATTGACTGATTACTGATTTCGATAAGCTATCTACTCTGCGTATATCTGGCTGATCCGTATAGGGGATATTTATTTCACAGAGGATAATTACGTTACTCAGATATAGGAAGCAATTAAATGATAAACACCAGTAGGAATTTGGTGACCTCTAACCTCTAATAGCTGCTGTCTGTGTTATTTCTACATTTCACTGCATAATGGCACCTTAAGTGGTACTGTGTAATTAGGTAGAGCAAAAATGTCAATACTATTTAGAAGGTGTAAGATCTTCCCATGTGTTAGGTCTACAAAGCTGCTTTAAAATAGAATGTACAGATATTTCTTTCACGGATCTTTCAGGCAGCTACCGTAAAAGTTCTTTACAAGAATGATCATAATGATAACCCATACACAGATGGTTACTTACAGGTGTAAAATCTTAATTTGAGTCAATTTGCTACTGGAGGAAAATAATCCTGCAGCAAAAGGAAATGTGAATTTTTTATGTGGATTGTGATGAATTGACATTTTAGCAGGGGTTGATACATTTTTCGTAAGGGAAAATCACGTTTGAACTTTCAAAATGGAAATGACTAACGTTTTAAATGTCCTGCAGGCTGATCAAATTAAAATCCTACACCTGTAGGGCTATGAAATACAACCAGATATCATGCAAAGGGTTGGATCTTAATTCCAACACATGGGGAAGAGAGAAGGCCGAGTTATCACCCTACTTGCATAATGCATGACATTTACATGAATACTACAGTACAATCACATTTACATGAATACTACAGTACAATCACATTTACATGCATTTTCTATTTGGAAGACACATTATCGTATTACTACTACATGATGAGAGAGAAAGAAGAGATGCCATCAAACCTCGGAGAGAAAGGTTAGCATTGTCTCACATAATGGCCTCAATACTCCACAATCGAAGTAGACAGGACGTGGATGAACTCGGGCGTGTCAGACAGACAAAGGCCCACCAAACTAATCCTCATTAAAAGCTGATCACACTTCTATTAAGAGCTTTATCACAGGATATCCTGTCGCTCAGACGTGTTTGTGTGTATCCGTGTCATTAGGGACCTGAGGAACCTTCTGGTACCATGTCCGATTAATGGCCACACAATGACAAGGTGGTATAAAGGCTGCTGGGACAGATCTCAGTCTGATGGACCCGGAAAGAACCATTCTGACAGGTGGGTTCATACACACCGACAAGTGGGAAATGCACATAACATGCACTGCTAGTCAGGAAGCATATTGCAGGCCTTTTCCACCTACAGTGGACCATATGCAACACAACAAAGATGATTAAATAATGGTAGCCAGGGGATCCGCATCCAGCATGTCTCTAAAATGTTCACGAGCGAAAGATACCTTCCACAATGAGAGCATCCTCTTCTATGAGCGATTAGCATGAATGAAAACTCTTTGACCTAGAGGTCGACTAAGACCCACAGACAATTGTGTGTCCATGACTGCAGACCATTTGACTGTTTTTGATAAAGACTGTAAGACCTTCACGGGCAGCTCCCCAGTAACCTGTGATTGGGGCTTTTTAGCCTGGGGCCACAAAACACCACTCACCAAACATGTTCCCAATGTGGCCATTCCTGGTCAGGGGCCGTAGCTCGTTCTTGCCCCAGGCAAAGCTCTTGTAGTTGTCCCAGGCAAACTTCATCATCTGAAACACAAAAACAGGTGACAGTGTTAAGAACACAGGTCAGTCACTAAACTGATGGCAAACCACCTGATTTACAACAACAGCCTTAATTAAACTGGAATGGTGGCCTGCAGCAATGTCAATTATGGATTATTGATTTGCTGTGGATTTAACACAGGCATGCAATTATCACACATAAACCACACAGCTAAACAATGCCATTGACAATACACCCAAGTACCCCGGTTAAATCAAATTAAAAACAAGGTGCAACGCCATTCTCATTCCAAAAACCTTCCAAGATCTCCTCAATTGAAATAAAAAATGGGACTCCCAATCACAGCCCGGATGTGATTCAGCCTGGATTCAAACCAGGGACTGTAGTGACGCCTCTTGCACTGAGATGCAGTGCCTTAGACCACTGCGCCACTCCGGAGCCCAATTTAATCATTATGGCTGGAAGAGCCCATGCTTGATCGATCATATCGCTGCCTCGAGCGACACGTTTATAATTAGCTCGGTAGAATCTGAAGGGGAAGTTAGTTGACGTTCATCAAACGAATGCATAAATTCACGACTAGGCAGACACTGACAGCAGCCGAGGGAGTGTTCCAGGCAACGTTCTTGTTTGTTCTCGCTTCTCTAGGAGGCGATGAACTTAAGAGAATTTATTTGTTAATACGTACATTTTGTTTTGATGTCGAGTAAAGGCTATGCAAGTCTGTGCTCTGTGTGGCTGAGCTTGTAACTTTCCTGGACTTTCTGGCAACTGTGATGCAGACCTCCGGTACAATCACCTGGATGTCTGTCATAGCTTTTTTTCTGCAGTCAAATATAGTGTGCTATCAACGAGGATAAGAATATTAATAGCATATGATCTTCTGAATATGAATCAATCATAAAAACACAAAAGGAACACTTAAGCCCACTGATATACATGTAAATATTGAAACAAAATCAGAATTCCTACTTCCTGTAAATCTCCCACCGAGGTAATTAGCTAACCACCACACCACCCCAGCATGTCAGAATTTGATGTGGTTGACTGACACACCAGGAATAGTTTTTTTCAGAGGCGCAGTAGTAATATGATGTGATTTATATCATTAATACTGCATGAGCCTGTGGTGGTCTCCAGAGGTTAATTGAGAGCAGGCAGCATCCATCTTAGCCCAAGACACACATGCAACTTAATATACTGAACAAAAATATAAACGCAACATGTAAAACGTTAGTGCCATGTTTCATGAGTTGAAATAAAAGATCTCAGAAATGTTTCATGTGCACAAAAAGCTTATTTCTCTCAAATTGTGTACACATTAGTCTATGAGAGAGTGTTCTCACATATAACAGCCAAAGCCTCTGTAACAGAGAGGGAAGACATATTCTTCAGATCTGAAAGCTCTAGCAACTGATGAAAAAAGGGGTCAAGGTTCAAGAAAGGTTGAGAGCCGAGCTGGTGCTACCTGGGCTGGTGAGTTATGGCAGCTCAGCTCGGCTTACATCAGTGAAGGTCGGGTTTTTCAGTGAAGGTCGGGGTTTTCAGTGAAGGTCGGGGTTTTCAGTGAAGGTCGGGGTTTTCAGTGAAGGTCGGGGTTTTCAGTGACCACGGGAGCAGAGTGAACGGTAGAAACAGGCAGAAACAACAACATCCTGCCTTGTGGCCTAATGCAGGTTGACACAACACTTTCACAAACACACACGCTTGCTCACCCATCCACACACACACAGGGAGGCAACAGTTACCACAGGTGCACACTCACTGTCATTGTTGAGCCTTTGCAGAATAGTCGTCCCAGCCAATTTGAGCGGGCATCGTTTCAAAAGAAGCTTTCTCGCCTAGAGATATGCCAATATTAACACCAATAATTTATGCAGGACCGCATCCAGTGAAAGTAAAGAACTAGCTTGAGACATGATTTGGGGATTAGCATCAAGGATATTGATGGTGCAAATTTGTTTGTATGGCAATAACTCCAGCCAGGGCCAGAAAGACGAGCATAGTTTACAATATCAGACAAAATCATTTTCCTCAGAGCAAAGGATTCAGGTTTCAGATGAAATACACTTTTTAAAATAAAACGCTAGTCTTGCTCCACTCCCCAGGGATAGAAAGTATAATGGAAAAAATGACTTTGACATAAATGCTGGGGTTTTGTAAACATTTGAACTCCGTGTTCACTTTATCTGGACTGGGGAAGCTCTGAAGTTAAAGCACAAAATAACTGAGTGTGTAGAGATTGCAGAATGGAATCTGTACAGAATGAGAAAACGAAAGCAGGAAATATCCCGGGAATAATGCAAACTTGCCAGAAGCTGTGTTTTCTGATATAATATCAATTTTAATATTCAGGTCCAGTGGCATAGAAATGGTCAAATACATAGAATAATAGATAACATGCTCACTCAGATAATTTCTCAAAAGTAGTTTGGTGCTGAATCCTCGTAGTAAATATATTTCTATGTAACGCAGCAAGATTAGAGAGCTTTCTGCTTGTTTACTCGAACGTACAGCCATCACTCAAAGCCTCTTCCCTAACTCCTACACCCCACTGTTTCCCCAGTGGCTCTAGCAGCCAGCTGGATGTGATGCTCCACACAAACTGTAGATACAACATGCATAGAGATAATTATTGATGTCTCTACACGAGTGGGGAGGAGGAGGACACAGGCCTGTATAATTATATCCCCTGACAATGTTGTGATCAGTAGGGCGCCGTGAGATGACCAGGGTCAGAGACCGCCAGGATCACAGGCCTAACATGCCACGATCATCATCAGCAGCACACACATACACACACCTAATCGCACACACAATCAGAGACCACACCAATCGATAGCACCCACTATAGCCCTAGCACGCTTCCACCCATACAACCTTTCTAGGAGAGCAAATGGATGGGGGCAAACTGTTGCCAGGGGTAAATACGCTAGACATACATCGCCAGTCGCAACTGCTCTTTGGCTCATTAATTGGCTGGTTCTTGGGGAAAGCAGTTCAATAGCAGCCAGTGATTAAAATTAATCACACATTTATCAGAATGTAATTTGCCAATTCCATTCCCTGAGGTCGGAAGTCAATTCTTTCCAACCTGACTCTCGAGGATTTTCGCACGACAACACTCGACATGAAAAACAAGATGGCTTAGAGCGCTTCAGTGAATATGCTTACACCAAACAGCTTTATCAAAATCTCCTGGGAAAGATGCAATATCACCGGTTTTCCGCGTAGCAAATACAACAACATGATGAGCAAAATCATTACAGAGCAAAATCATTACAGAGACATTTGTTTTCCTTCCATTAATGAGAAAACTCACTGCCTGATCATTTGACGAAAGGCGCTGAAAGACTTTAGGTTTTCTAATCAAAACCAGCTGTAAATAAGCAGCAGCTGTAGATAAGCAGCAAATACCACAAAAACACCATGGACATGCCAAGCCTGGTAGGGGTCCATTTTAGGATACCCTCAGCCTCAAGGAGTGTTGACAATTGACACAAAAAGGGGTGAGGCTTGAGGCTGAGGGTGGCCTAAAATGGATACCGTACTCGAGGTCACAACTATCCTCTCCTCTGTAAAGGGTTAAAAGAGCAGAATATTGACCAGCAGGAAATACAATGAGCCCCTAGTGTGTAAACCACTACCCCTGGAGCAGATGAAAATAAGGGGCAGCCATTAATAACTGTCTGGTCCTCTTCAGCCTATCAGCTCAGCACGGTTTCTCAGCAGGGCACACACACTGGCCTGTCTTTACTCAGCTCTGGACAGACAGCATGGTATGCTGGGAAGAACTAGGGCTTCTAGAGCAAGGCACACGTAGAGAAGGTGACAACAGGACCTTTAACCCTATGGTTTTTCCTGAACTAAGGCTGGGCAATAGATTGAACTGGCACCGAATGTCCTTAAGGCAAAAATGATATGGTGTTCATATTAGCACAGCCTCAGTCCCAAAGACCATATACACTTTCTCTTCAATTTGTTCCACTACGCACCAATCAACAGTTTGCTGCAGAGACAACATTTCGAGAGCTTGTGACTATAAGGTTCCATCTGCAAAAAGCTGTTTCTGAGATAATTGGCTTTAAAGTTCCGAACCCTCATTGGTTTGAATAGTGTATTGAGAGTACTACACTCAACAAAAAAAGAAACATACCTTTTTCAGGACCCTGACTTTTAAAGATAATTCGAAAAATCCAAATAACTTCACAGATCTTCATTGTAAAGGGTTTAAACACTGTTTCCCATGCTTGTTCAATGAACCATAAACAGTTAATGAACATGCACCTCTGGAACGGTCGTTAAGACACTAATAGCTTACAGACGGTAGGCAATTAAGGTCACAGTTATGAAAACTTAGGACACTAAAGAGGCCTTTCTACTGACTCTGAAAAACACCAAAAGAAAGATGCCCAGGGTCCCTGCTCATCTGCATGAACGTGCCTTAGGCATGCTGCAAGGAGGCATGAGGACTGCAGATGTGGCCAGGGCAATAAATTGCTATGTCCGTACTGTGAGACGCCTAAGACAGCGTTACAGGGAGACAGGACGGACAGCTGATCGTCCTCGCAGTGGCAGACCACGTGTAACAACATGTGCACTGGATCGGTACATCCGAACATCACACCTGCGGGACAGGTACAGGATGGCAACAACAACTGCCCGAGTTACACCAGGAACGCACAATCCCTCCATCAGTGCTCAGACTGTCCGCAATAGGCTGAGAGAGGCTGGACTGAGGGCTTGTAGGCCTGTTGTAAGGCAGGTCCTCATCAGACATCACCGGCAACAACGTTGCCTATGGGCACAAACCCACCGTCGCTGGACCAGACAGGACTGGCAAAAAGTGCTCTTCACTGACAAGTCGCGGTTTTGTCTCACCAGGGGTGATGGTCGGATTCGCGTTTATCGTCGTAGGAATGAGCGTTACACCGAGGCCTGTACTCTGGAGCGGGATCGATTTGGAGGTGGAGGGTCCGTCATGGTCTAGGGCGGTGTGTCACAGCATCATCGGACTGAGCTTGTTATCATTGCAGGCAATCTCAACGCTGTGCGTTACAGGGAAGACATCCTCCTCCCTCATGTGGTACCTTTCCTGCAGGCTCATCCTGACATGACCCTCCAGCATGACAATGCCACCAGCCATACTGCTCGTTCTGTGCGTGATTTCCTGCAAGACAGGAATGTCAGTGTTCTGCCATGGCCAGCGAAGAGCCCGGATATCAATCCCATTGAGCACGGCTGGGACCTGTTGGATCGGAGGGTGAGGGCTAGGGCCATTCCCCCCAGAAATGTCCGGGAACTTGCAGGTGCCTTGGTGGAAGAGTGGGGTAACATCTCACAGCAAGAACTGGCAAATCTGGTGCAGTCCATGAGGAGGAGATGCACTGCTCTACTTAATGCAGCTGGTGGCCACACCAGATACTGACTGTTACTTTTGACTTTGACCCCCCCCTTTTGTTCAGGGACACATTATTCAATTTCTGTTAGTCACATGTCTGTGGAACTTGTTCAGTTTATGTCTCAGTTGTTGAATCTTTTTATGTTCATACAAATATTCACACATGTCAAGTTTGCTGAAAATAAACGCAGTTGACAGTGAGAGGACGTTTCTTTTTTTCCTGGGTTTATTTAGGTAGAGAACATTGAACAGATCAAGGTTACGTCAATAACTCAATTGCCAATAGAACCTTATAGTCCCAAGCTCTCGATTTGCTTAATCACCTATTTGCACAAACAAAAACTGTCAAGGTACGGACACTCACACATTATTGTTAAAAGTGGGGCATATGTGCACTCTCCTATGTGATTCATACCTTATCCTTATTATGAATTATTAATCATCACGGCACCAAAAAAACTGCTAGCAGAAAAACAAGCTTGAACGTTTGTATTGAGAGAGCCTGTAAGGTCATGTACTATACGGAGAGGATTCAGAGCCTGCGGGTCATTAATATAGACCAGGTCTGTTGTGTTAGAATGGACACGCAACAGTAGCTCTGAACAAACCCTGTGTACCCCTGTAGCAGGGATTGAACACACAGCTTAGCAGCAAACGTCAGTCTTTTTTACTGGATCTAATATTGTCATGTTTTGTCTTTGATCATCATGTCTTGTCCCTGTGCTTCCCTCTGCTGGTCTTATTAGGTTCTTTCCCTCTTTCTATCCCTCTCTCTCCTCCTCCCTCTCTCCCTCTCCCGCTCTCTCTCTCTATCGTTCCGTTCCTGCTCCCAGCTGTTTCTCATTCTCCTAACGACCTCATTTACTCTTTCACACCTGTCCCCTATTTTGCCCTCTGATTAGAGTCCCTATTTCGCCCTCTGTTTTCCGCTTCTGTCCTTGTCGGATTCTTGTTTGATGTTTGCTGTTCTGTGTCCTTGTTCCGCCCTGTCGTGTTTTTGCCTTCTTCAGATGCTGCGTGTGAGCAGGTGTCTATGTCAGCTACGGCCTGTGCCTTCCTGAAGCGACCTGCAGTCTGTGGTCGCGTCTCCAGTCGTTCCTCTCTACTGACGAGAGGATTTCAGTGTCCTGTTTTGGATTTACCTTTGATAATATCCAGGAGAATCATTGTTTGTTTAATACTGGAATAAAGACTCTGTTTTTATTACGTCGCTTTTGGGTCCTCATTCACCAGCATAACAGAAGAATCCGACCAAGAATGGACCCAGCGACTACGGATTCTCGCAACACTGCCGTCGAGATCCAGGGAGCAATGCTCGGCAGACACGAGCAGGAATTGTCTGCTGCTCGTCATGCCGTTGAGACCCTGGCCGCTCACGTCTCCGATCTCTCAGGACAGTTTCAGAGTCTTCGTCTCGTGCCACCAGCTACTTCCTGGTCTTCCGAGTCTCCGGAACCTAGGGTTAATAACCCACCATGTTACTCTGGGCAGCCCACTGAGTGTCGCTCCTTTCTCACCCAGTGTGATATTGTGTTCTCTCTCCAGCCCAACACATACTCAAGAGAGAGAGCTCGGATCGCTTACGTCATATCACTCCTTACTGGTCGGGCTCGGGAGTGGGGCACAGCTATCTGGGAGGCAAGGGCTGAGTGTTCTAACGTTTATCAGAACTTTAAAGAGATGATACGGGTTTTTGATCGTTCAGTTTTTGGGAAGGAGGCTTCCAGGGCCCTGGCTTCCCTATGTCAAGGTGATCGATCCATAACGGATTACTCTATAGAGTTTCGCACTCTTGCTGCATCCAGTGACTGGAACGAGCCGGCGTTGCTCGCTCGTTTTCTGGAGGGACTCCACGCTGAGGTTAAGGATGAGATTCTCTCCCGGGAGGTTCCTTCCAGCGTGGACTCTTTGATTGCACTCGCCATCCGCATAGAACGACGGGTAGATCTTCGTCACCGAGCTCGTGGAAGAGAGCTCGCGTTAACGGTGTTTCCCCTCTCCGCATCTCAACCATCTCCTCCCATCGGCTCAGAGACTGAGCCCATGCAGCTGGGAGGTATTCGCATCTCGACTAAGGAGAGGGAACGGAGAATCACCAACCGCCTTTGCCTCTATTGCGGTTCTGCTGGACATTTTGTCATGTCATGTCCAGTAAAAGCCAGAGCTCATCAGTAAGCGGAGGGCTACTGGTGAGCGCTACTACTCAGGTCTCTCCATCAAGATCCTGTACTACCTTGTCGGTCCATCTACGCTGGACCGGTTCGGCTGCTTCCTGCAGTGCCTTGATAGACTCTGGGGCTGAGGGTTGTTTTATGGACGAAGCATGGGCTCGGAAACATGACATTCCTCTCAGACAGTTAGGGAAGCCCACGCCCATGTTCGCCTTAGATGGTAGTCCTCTCCCCAGTATCAGATGTGAGACACTACCTTTAACCCTCACAGTATCTGGTAACCACAGTGAGACCATTTCCTTTTTGATTTTTCGTTCACCTTTTACACCTGTTGTTTTGGGTCATCCCTGGCTAGTATGTCATAATCCTTCTATTAATTGGTCTAGTAATTCTATCCTATCCTGGAACGTTTCTTGTCATGTGAAGTGTTTAATGTCTGCTATCCCTCCTGTTTCTTCTGTCCCCTCTACTCAGGAGGAACCTGGTGATTTGACAGGAGTGCCGGAGGAATATCATGATCTACGCACGGTCTTCAGTCGTTCCAGAGCCAACTCTCTTCCTCCTCACCGGTCGTATGATTGTTGTATTGATCTCCTTCCGGGGACCACTCCCCCTCGGGGTAGACTATACTCTCTGTCGGCTCCCGAACGTAAGGCTCTCGAGGATTATCTGTCTGTTTCTCTCGACGCCGGTACCGTGGTGCCTTCTTCCTCTCCCGCCGGAGCGGGGTTTTTCTTTGTTAAGAAGAAGGACGGTACTCTGCGCCCCTGCGTGGATTATCGAGGGCTGAATGACATAACGGTTAAGAATCGTTATCCGCTTCCCCTTATGTCGTCAGCCTTCGAGATTCTGCAGGGAGCCAGGTTCTTTACTAAGTTGGACCTTCG
Organism: Salvelinus alpinus; assembly: GCF_045679555.1. Classification (NCBI taxonomy): domain Eukaryota; kingdom Metazoa; phylum Chordata; class Actinopteri; order Salmoniformes; family Salmonidae; genus Salvelinus; species Salvelinus alpinus. The sequence goes on along the minus strand of NC_092089.1, from coordinate 49,515,618 downwards.
TAACGCTTACCATCTCGTACGCATCAGAGAGGGGGACGAGTGGAAAACGGCGTTTAACACTCCGTTAGGGCATTTTGAATACCGGGTTCTGCCGTTCGGTCTCGCTAATGCTCCAGCTGTCTTTCAGGCATTAGTTAATGATGTACTGAGAGACATGCTGAACATCTTTGTTTTCGTTTACCTTGACGATATCCTGATTTTTTCACCGTCACTCGAGATTCATGTTCAGCACGTTCGACGTGTACTCCAGCGCCTTTTAGAGAATTGTCTCTACGTGAAGGCTGAGAAGTGCGCCTTTCATGTCTCCTCTGTCACATTTCTCGGTTCTGTTATTTCCGCTGAAGGCATTCAGATGGATCCCGCTAAGGTCCAGGCTGTCAGCGATTGGCCCGTTCCTAAGTCACGTGTCGAGTTGCAGCGCTTTCTCGGTTTCGCTAATTTCTATCGGCGTTTCATTCGTAATTTCGGTCAAGAGGCTGCCCCTCTCACAGCTCTGACTTCTGTCAAGACTTGCTTTAAGTGGTCCGGTTCCGCCCAGGGAGCTTTTGATCTCCTCAAGAAGCGTTTTACATCCGCCCCTATCCTTGTTACTCCTGACGTCACTAAACAATTCATTGTCGAGGTTGACGCTTCAGAGGTGGGCGTGGGAGCCATTCTGTCCCAGCGCTTCCAGTCTGACGATAAGGTCCATCCTTGCGCTTACTTTTCTCATCGCCTGTCGCCATCGGAACGCAACTATGATGTGGGTAACCGCGAACTGCTCGCCATCCGCTTAGCCATAGGCGAATGGCGACAGTGGTTGGAGGGGGCGACCGTCCCTTTTGTCGTTTGGACTGACCATAAGAACCTTGAGTACATCCGTTCTGCCAAACGACTTAATGCACGTCAAGCTCGTTGGGCGTTGTTTTTCGCTCGTTTCGAGTTCGTGATTTCCTATCGCCCGGGAAATAAGAACACCAAGCCTGATGCCTTATCCCGTCTCTTTAGTTCTTCTGTGGCTTCTACCGACCCCGAGGGGATTCTCCCTGAAGGGCGTGTTGTCGGGTTGACTGTCTGGGGAATTGAGAGACAGGTAAAGCAAGCACTCACTCACACTGCGTCGCCGCGCGCTTGTCCTAGTAACCTTCTGTTCGTTCCTGTCTCTACTCGTCTGGCTGTTCTTCAGTGGGCTCATTCTGCCAAGTTAGCTGGCCACCCCGGCGTTCGGGGTACGCTTGCTTCTATTCGCCAGCGGTTTTGGTGGCCTACTCAGGAGCGGGACACGCGCCGTTTCGTGGCTGCTTGTTCGGACTGCGCGCAGACTAAGTCAGGTAACTCTCCTCCTGCCGGTCGTCTCAGACCGCTTCCCATTCCTTCTCGACCTTGGTCTCACATCGCCTTAGACTTTATTACCGGTCTGCCTTCGTCTGCGGGGAAGACTGTGATTCTTACGGTTATCGATAGGTTCTCTAAGGCGGCACATTTCATTCCCCTCGCTAAGCTTCCTTCCGCTAAGGAGACGGCACAAATCATCATTGAGAATGTGTTCAGAATTCATGGTCTCCCGTTAGACGCCGTTTCAGACAGAGGCCCGCAATTCACGTCACAGTTTTGGAGGGAGTTCTGTCGTTTGATTGGTGCTTCCGTCAGTCTCTCTTCCGGGTTTCATCCCCAGTCTAACGGTCAAGCAGAAAGGGCCAATCAGTCGATTGGTCGCATATTACGCAGCCTTTCGTTTCGAAACCCTGCGTCTTGGGCAGAACAGCTCCCCTGGGCTGAGTACGCTCACAACTCGCTTCCTTCGTCTGCTACCGGGCTATCTCCATTTCAGAGTAGTCTTGGGTACCAGCCTCCTCTGTTCTCGTCCCAGCTCGCCGAGTCCAGCGTTCCCTCCGCTCAGGCTTTTGTCCAACGTTGTGAGCGCACCTGGAGGAGGGTCAGGTCTGCACTTTGCCGTTACAGGGCGCAGACTGTGAGAGCCGCCAATAAACGTAGGATTAAGAGTCCTAGGTATTGTCGCGGTCAGAGAGTGTGGCTTTCCACTCGTAACCTTCCCCTTACGACAGCTTCTCGCAAGTTGACTCCGCGGTTCATTGGTCCGTTCCGTGTCTCTCAGGTCGTCAATCCTGTCGCTGTGCGACTGCTTCTTCCGCGACATCTTCGTCGCGTCCACCCTGTCTTCCATGTCTCTTGTGTCAAGCCTTTTCTTCGCGCCCCCGTTCGTCTTCCCTCCCCCCCCCCCGTCCTTGTCGAGGGCGCACCTATTTACAAGGTACGGAAGATCATGGACATGCGTTCTCGGGGACGTGGTCACCAGTACTTAGTGGATTGGGAGGGTTACGGTCCTGAGGAGAGGAGTTGGGTTCCATCTCGGGACGTGCTGGACCGTTCGTTGATTGATGATTTCCTTCGTTGCCGCCAGGGTTCCTCCTCGAGTGCGCCAGGAGGCGCTCGGTGAGTGGGGGGGTACTGTCATGTTTTGTCTTTGATCATCATGTCTTGTCCCTGTGCTTCCCTCTGCTGGTCTTATTAGGTTCTTTCCCTCTTTCTATCCCTCTCTCTCCTCCTCCCTCTCTCCCTCTCCCGCTCTCTCTCTCTATCGTTCCGTTCCTGCTCCCAGCTGTTTCTCATTCTCCTAACGACCTCATTTACTCTTTCACACCTGTCCCCTATTTTGCCCTCTGATTAGAGTCCCTATTTCGCCCTCTGTTTTCCGCTTCTGTCCTTGTCGGATTCTTGTTTGATGTTTGCTGTTCTGTGTCCTTGTTCCGCCCTGTCGTGTTTTTGCCTTCTTCAGATGCTGCGTGTGAGCAGGTGTCTATGTCAGCTACGGCCTGTGCCTTCCTGAAGCGACCTGCAGTCTGTGGTCGCGTCTCCAATCGTTCCTCTCTACTGACGAGAGGATTTCAGTTTCCTGTTTTGGATTTACCTTTGATAATATCCAGGAGAATCATTGTTTGTTTAATACTGGAATAAAGACTCTGTTTTTATTACGTCGCTTTTGGGTCCTCATTCACCAGCATAACAAATATAGCATGTTGCTATATATAGTAAGCCATACATGATCCGATTTTGGATAATGTATCCGAATGTATTCATTCCTAATGCTTTACTCAAAATACTCACATACATCCCATTACATAAAAAGAGATTAGGACAACCGTATCAAGCATGTTTCGGCTAAAGAGAGCTTTTATTGTTGATTGGAGAAGCAGTGCGTCACGTTGGAAATGTATCAACTGCATTGAACGTCGTTTTTAGAAACCCAAGTGGTGCTTCCAGTGTGGATTGGATCACTGAGATGTTGCATAACAAACACGCTATCGAAAACATGGCATTGGCAGCTGGGCAGGGACCAACGTGGACAGTCGGCCACCCAGAAGAGGTAGAGAGAAAGCCCGGGCTTCGACCGGCAAGGCGCAACGCTTTGTAGCCTTTTCCGGGTGCCTAATTATGGCAGATCTCCAGCTTAGCCAGCACAGTGACGGTCCTCATCACAATGATATTTAATCGATATGGTTATGTGAGACCCTTCAAAGTGCCTGATATTAAATTATAAATCCCTCTGCATCGCAAAGAGTGAAAGAGGGCACACTTTTGACAGGCATTCAGGACACAACTACAGAGAGTTAGCATGTATGGAACGGTGGAGATGGAGGGAGGGCAAAATAAATTAGCAGAGGGTAAGACTGTAGGAAAGGAAGGAAAACGTACAGTATGGTACACCCGTCAGTATTCGTCAGCCTGAAAGCTGTATGCTGAGAGAGAGAGAGAGAGAGAGAGAGAGAGAGAGAGAGAGAAGATGGAAGGCGGGATTGAGGGACGACGCATAGACTGATTAAAGAGGGAAAAACTGAAGTAACGGCCATCCAGAAGTCAGTGAGGGGAGAGGAGTTTCTTTTAGAGAGCAGAAGGTACTGTACACCCGTGTAAACACCCTTGCTATTGCAGACAGAAAGACAGGAATATTATATGACAGAAAGCTTTCCAGATCCCTCTTTTGAAGGTTATCGACACCTTAATGGCACTGCATACGTAAGAGAATAAGGGTACAGTGGGTTAACCACTTCCACCGTGCAGGCTAAAATAGCTCCCACCTCACCTCCATGCAGTTACAATTGTGTATTGCTTCAAGGAGGGGTTTTGCCTCCACTATTAAGCCCAATATCTGAGGTGAACATTATAGTGAAGCGTAAACCCAACCTGCACTGCTCTCCTGTCTACACCATACCTTCCTCAAAACCATTCTGCCCAGCAACAGGGTAGACTTGTCTGATATGAAAAGCAACGGTCTGTGAATGGCCAAGGTCTGAGAGCTTGAGCCTATTCAGTCCCATGTACAAGTGCATACGGTCCAGAATGCTCAGTCGGTTGGAGCCTGTTGCTAGAGGAGACATCAAGGTTGTCCGTTACATTTCCACTTCACATACGTTGTAATAATACCTGCTGTGTGATAATAAGTCGTTGAATGAGATACGTTGTACGTGAGATGAACACGTCGTAGTGGTAGTAGAAGTAACAAGTAGGTTCTCAGGGGATGAATAAAGGAATGAATAAGTGCTAGCCTGTTCCACCCTGACACACACACGACAGCGTCAGTCAGACAATCATCTATCCAACATCTTAATCCTCCATCTCCTACAAAGCGGTCAATCAAACCATCATCCGCTCTTCCTCCAAGTTACAACGGTACGGTTCCCATCTCATCTCATTTGGACACCCACTGCTCCCAGCGGGAATGCTGCATTATTAAAAATAAAAAAATAAACGGAGATGAGAAAAATCCCCAGACGTATCAATCCCCACTCTGACATGTTTACAATTTTCTATGTCGTGCTTCTAGCCATACATCCTCATTTGGAGGGAAAATGCGAGAAAGGAGGAAAAAAACAGTGCACGTGCATTATCGGAAGCTTGAAATAGATTAACAAAAGTGTGTGGAATATGGAGATTCATTGTGTTTCTTCACACACACACACACACACACACACAGAGACAGCAATCCCTCACAGCGCATTGTGCAAGGCAACCATTTAGAAGTCACTTCCTTTAATCACACTCAAGTGCTGAACAGACAGTATTCAAACCCTGACAAGGCCGTGCACAATGAGAGGGACTCTGATCTCTGAAGACTCCAATGCCAAGCTACCCTGGCTTCAGCAGTATCCGTCTCTCTCTGTCTGTCTGTGTATCTTTCTTTCTTTTAATCTGGCTGATTCTCTGTTTGGTTCTCCATGGTTTTATCTCTCTCTCTCTCATTTTGTCTCTCTTTCTCTCTATCTACTCATACTATCTGTTCCTCCCTCTCTCTGGTTCTCTCTCTCTAATAACTTACTTTGAGCTGGAAGATCCCTTCCTCCAAACCCCTACAACACATTGTGAGTGACAAGGAAACTGCATTCAAGATGATGTACAGTATATAAACATTACACTTCTACTAAGAGAGGGATTGTAATAAAACAGAACAAGGAGTAAGCCAGGGGCCTCCTCTGAGTTCCAGCACAGATGGCGTGTTAACCTCTATCTCCACGGGGCCCTCGGGAGCCGAACTGTCCCACTGGGCCTAAAGAGTACCATTAAGAATGTTAGAGCTAGCCCTACAGCGTATAAGACTGAGCACACACACCCACACACTCACTCACACATACTGAACACACACACAGGGCAATACCCCCTCCAGTGATCAGACAGACAGACAGACAGACAGACAGACAGACAGACAGACAGAGAGACAGACAGAGAGAGAGAGAGAGAGAGAGAGAGAGAGAGAGAGAGAGAGAGAGAGAGAGAGAGAGAGAGAGAGAGAGAGAGAGAGAGAGAGAGAGAGAGAGAGAGAGACCACAGCTACCAGTGGAGGCTCCTCAAAGAAGGAAGGGGAGGACCATCCTCCTCAGTGAATTTTATTTTTTTAAAGTTATCCTTTTTAGATAAAAGTATACTAAATGTATTCACGTCACAAAATAATTGATTAAAACACACTGTTTTGCAAAGGTCTACAGTAGCCTCAAAAGCACTCTGTAGGGTACACCATGGTGTAGTCGGAGGACAGTTAGCTTCCGTTCTCCTCTTGGTACATTGACTTCAATACAAAACCTAGTAGGCTCTTGGTTCTCACCCCCTTCCATAGACTTACACAGTTATTAGGACAACTTCCTGGGGACGTCCTCCAACCTATCAGAGATCTTGCAGCATGAACTGACATGTTGTCTACCCAATCAAAGGATCAGAGAATGAATCTAGTACTGAAAGCATAAGCTGTATCTAGCTAGCACTGCAGTGCATCAAATATGGTGAGTAGTTGACTCAAAGAGAGAGAAAGACAATTGTTGAACAGTTTTCAACAAATTCATTTCTACAAAAATGAAGGAGAAGCAAGCGAGAGAGAGATGTTTTTCACCTTCAGTTTCACTTACTTAGCTAGCAAATGCAGCTAGCTAGTTTAGCCTACTGAAACACCCAGCTCAAACAGAGGGATGCAATGTTAGCTAGCTGGCTATGATTATCCAACACAACACTGGAACTCTTCCAAGTCAAGGTTTTGGTTTTATTCATTTATTGCCACCGGGGCCTGCCAGTGTAACTGCTGACTGACTGTACACTGTAACATTACTGCATGATTGTAGCGGGTTTACTAACACATTATTTATATTAGCTATGTTGACTAGGACGTTACTTTAGCTAATATGGGGACAACGATGTAGGCTGTGTGTAGTGGTTATGACATGGTTTGGCTTGGAAAGGATTTTTCGCATCCAGCTGATGTGTTCTGCATTGAAGTCCACAAACGAAGGGAAAAGGTGAGAGAAGGAGAGTGCATAGAGGAGAGAAGGAATACTATGAAAGTGAACTGTGTTTACGTGTGATCAGGGGTGTATTCATTCCGCCGATTCTGTTGAAGAACGTTTCTTAAACAGAAGCAAACGAAACAGCGATAAAAATGCCTAAATTTGTCCATAGAAACTCTTGTTTGCAACTGTCTGTCACCTCAAATTTTTATCTCGACATATGTGTACCTACGTATAAACTTTAATTCATAGGCTAGGTTGTAGCAACCTCATGATGGGAAAAGGGAAGATTTGAGTGTTTTTTAAATTTATTTTATTTCACCTTTATTTAACCAGGAACAAGTTCTCATTTACAACTGCGATCTGGCCAAGATAAAGCAAAGTAGTGCGACAAAAACAACAACACAGAGTTACATATAAACAAACGTACAGTCAAATACACAATAGAAAAGTCAATGTACAGTGTGCGCAAATGTAGAAGAGTAGGGAGGTAAGGCAATAAATAGGCCATAGAGGCAAAATAATTACAATTTAGCATTAACACTAGAGTGATAGATGTGCAGATGATGATGTGCAAGTAGAGATACTGGGGTGCAAAAGAGCAAGAGGATAAATAACAATATGGGGATGAGGTAGTTGGCTGTGCTATTTACAGATTGGCTGTGTACAGGTACAGTGATCGGTAAGCTGCTCTGACAGCTGATGCTTAAAGTTAGAGAGGGAGATATAAGACTCCAGCTTCAGTGATTTTTGCAATTCATTCCAGTCTTTGGCAGCAGAGAACTGGAAGGAAATTCGGCCAAAGGACATGTTGGCTATGGGGATGACCAGTGAAATATACCTGCTGGAGCGCGTGCTACGGGTGGGTGTTGCTATGGTGGCCAGTGAGTTGAGATAAGGCGGGGGTTTACCTAGCAAAGACTTATAGATGACCTGGAGCCAGTGGGTTTGGCGACAAATATGTAGCGAGGGCCAGCCAACGAGAGCATACAGGGCTCAGTGGTGGGTAGTATATGGAGCTTTGGTGACAAAACGGATGGCACTGTGATGATAGACTACATCCAGTTTGCTGAGTAGAGTGTTGGAGGCTATTTTTTAAATGACATCGCCGAAGTCAAGGATCGGTAGGATAGTCAGTTTTACGAGGGTTTGTTTGGCAGCATGAGTGAAGGATGCTTTGTTGCGAAATAGGAAGCCGATTCTAGATTTCATTTTGGATTGGAGATGCTTAATGTGAGTCTGGAAGGAGAGTTTAAAGTCAGTCTAACCAGACACCTAGGTATTTGTAGTTGTCCACATATTCTAAGTCAGAACCGTCCAGAGTAGTGATGCTAGTCGGGCGGACGTGTGCGGGCAACAATCGGTTGTAGAGCATGCATTTAGTTTTACTCGCATTTAAAAGTATCATGTAGTAGACTAAACCTATCGATGTTACATTGAACTGGGTGAATGGAATTTGAATGACAGTCATCCAACATGCTGTAATAGAAATAAAGCCATTCTCATGAAGAAAATAACCGTCCTGCCTCATAAACGGCACTGACCGCTACTGACAGCTACATATAGTGAGAGCAGAAGGGACACAGTACTACTGCGGTCTCTTGCTGCTAGCAATGTGTGTGTGTGTGTGTGTGTGTGTGTGTGTGTGTGTGTGTGTGTGTGTGTGTGTGTGTGTGTGTGTGTGTGTGTGTGTGTGTGTGTGTGTGTGTGTGTGTGTGTGTGTGTGTGTATTGTTCATGTGTCTGTTTCTCCAAAAAATGCATTGAAGCATGTGTACCACACTATTACTGACACACGTAAGCACACTCATACAGTATATACAAATACACACACACACACACACACACACACACACACACACACACACACACACACACACACACACACACACACACACACACACACACACACACACACACACACACACACACACACACACACACACACACACACACACACACACACACACACACACACACACACACACACTACAGTGAGTCCCTGTAAAGCCACACAGAAGCCGCCAAGGTGGCCTGGCCTTCCCAACACATTTCATCTCAATAAACACTGAAACAGAATAACTCTGAATAACATTTTGTTCAAATACAGTACTAGGTATGCAGTTATAATACTAGCCTATATGCAGTAGGGGTGTGTACGTAGGTGTTTATGCAAATCCCTTCCCTCCCATGTGTCTGTGTGTGTGTCTCTATGGCTGCGTTTACACAGGCAGCCCAATTTTGATGTATTTTTTTTACTAATTGGTCTTTTGACTAATCAGATCAGCTCTGAAAAAGATCTGATGTGAAACGATCTGATGTGATTGGTCAAAATAGTGGGGAAAAAGTTCAGAATTGGGATGCCTTTGTAAACGCAGCCAATGTGCATTTGTGCATGTTTTTTTGCATGCCATCCAGAGCCAACAAAAAATACTTCTCCTTTAAACAGTCCACAACCAAATACTATTATACTGTTCAGTGTTGACCACAAAATCTCAGAAAAAAATGATAATTTCACACCACATCCATAAATATTCATATAGCGCGCCTCCAAGAGCTTGTTGCTCTCCGCCTTCCCTCCAGACATGCTGTGTAATGCAATTGTTATGTTTGTGCCACGAGCTGGGAAGCGTCTCTTTAATCTGAGAAGGGCAGGGAGGATCATTGGTAATAAATCACCCCTCCACCCTGGCGTGGCAGCTCCAGACACCGAGGCCTTAACGAGGTGCTGTGTCATCACCTGGAGGGGGAGGAAGTGGGGGAGGAAAAGGGGGAGGAAGAGGGGGAGCCGAGGGGACCTCTGGCAGAGAAAGCACCACATCAGCGCCACACCTCTTCACACCCTACCTCTCCCCTCCTTCTCCCCACTCCCCTCACCAATTACCACTGGCTCCTATATCGGTGAGGAGCCATTTCCACCCAGTAGAAAACACATAGGGAGCGGCTCGAGTAGCCTAGCAGGACCCTGAAGGCCACCGGAGGTGTCTAACTCAGCTGCCCGACTCAGCACAATCATGCGGTCCATTATCACAAGCCGAAAATAAAGGAGGCACCTCGACAAAGGAGAGCAGGATATACAGAGAGGTGTGCTGTAGCTAGATCATTCACTCATAGAAATAATGTCAGTCTGCTGGCTCCACTTGGCTTGACCACTGAACGACTGAACACAGCCCTACTGGCAATTAGAGGGAGCGATGTGTTTGAGTCCTAGAGGTATATATTCAATGGAATAAAAACGGAGTGTCACGGAATGTTTGTTTGGGTAAATGTATTGAAATTCGAATGATTCAGATGGCTCGGCATCTGACAAAAGGGATGCTGGGAAATGCACATCGTGCTTGGAAATCATTTGCCTTGTCAAATGGTGTCAATAGAGAACATGTATTCAATACAGAATGTTGAACACCCTGTCTCCTTTGGCTGTAATGCTATGTTTACAGTAATTGTATACTCGGAACGTAATAGATTTCTTTAGCCGTGGAAACATTGCGACATCCTTTACAAACTAATTTAAAGTACACGGCCCTTGGTTTTCGCCGTCCAATTCCGTCTAACTAGAGTACTTACTTTGAAATATTATCATTCATCTCACTAATGAAAAACAGGGTGGATCATTTCTGCAAAACATTTTTTGTACATTTTCTAAAATATGAAATCACTTTTAAACAACATTAAACCAGTCCGTCCACTGAGTATTTGGTCTATCTCTCTTAATCTCCCATTTTCTCTCTTTCTCTCTCTCTCTCTCAAACACACACACACAAGCATAAACACGACCTATCGTAGAGAATCCATTAATTTAGATCAAATTATTGCATGTTGTATTCCTGTCCATGTAAAAAGGATAAAACAGCCTAAAGAGCAATTTGAGGATTCAAGATCGACTACGAGGTGACTCTCCTCTGTGTACCTGTGTGTGCGTACCTGTGTGTGCGTGCATGTGTGCCGTGCGTGTTCGCCAGCCTCTGTGTGTGTGCCAGTATGTCCACGCATGTGTTTGTGCATGTGTTTGCTCCTGCCTGCCTGTGTGTGTTCATCTCTACCTCTCTCCAGCAGAGAACTCAACCCACTTTGCTCCCAATCGGATCATTAGGAGACTGTGCATGGCCTGTGCCAAGAGGCCTCCAGAGTCTACAGACGTTAAGACTCCATAAAATATTCATGCCGAGAGAGTAAAACACCACAAAGAGCCTATTTAAATGGCTGGTTTGGGGTCCTGGGCCCTAGTGATGGTGCTGACCCGGGTTTCGGGCCGCTTAAACGCCCCCCCCCATTAGACCTCATAGGGGAGCAATGAGGAGAAAAAGAGAGGCACAATGGAGCTCTAGCCGATATATAGAACAGCCATGCTTCCATATTTAAGAGCAATAGTCATTCACTAACATGCCATAGTATTACAGTATTAGTATTAGGTGTATCGATATTAAGTCCAATTGGTAATTAAGGCGTTTGTTATATCTCCCCTTTGATGTGATTGGCGTATATTTGCCCACTGAGCGGGCACAGGGGAGGCTGGGGAGATGGCAGGTTCCCTGGCCTGTTTGTTCATCAGTGTGCCCTTAACATGGTCAACTTGCCCAATGGGCACCAGGCTGCTGGACAGAGTGGGCAGACCACCAACCACTAATGGGCATGGGGATGGAGAGAAGGAGGCAAGGCTAGGGAGGGTCCAAAGCCTTGAAGGCACAGCCAAGCTGCAAGGGTGCTTGGTGACCATGGACAGAGATGAGTCACAACAATAGACACACATAGTGTGCTTAAACGAATAACACACAAACTATTGTCTTTTTCATGTCTATATTGAATACATTATTTAAACATTCACAGTGTAGGTTGGGAAAAGTATGTGAACCCCTAAGCTAATGACTTCTCCAAAAGCTAATTGGGGCGGCAGGGTAGCCTAGTGGTTAGAGCGTTGGACTAGTAACCGAAAGGTTGCAAGATCGAATTCCTAAGTTAACAAGGTAAAAATCTGTTGTTCTGCCCCTGAGCAAGGCAGTTAACCCACTGTTCCTAGGCTGTCATTTTAAATAAGAATTTGTTCTTAACTGACTTGCCTAGTTAAACAAAGGTAAAAGATCAAATAAATACGAGTCAGCTAACCTGGAGTCCAATCAATGAGAGCTGCCTTGCCCTATAAAAAACACAACATTTGAGTTTGCTATTCACAAGAAACATTGCCAGATGTGAACCATGCCTCGAACAAAAGAGATCTCAGAAGACCTAAGATTAAGAATTGTTGATTTGCATAAAGCTGGAAAGGGTTACAAAAGTATCTCTAAAAGCCTTGATGTTCATCAGTCCACGGTAAGAGAAATTGTCTATAAATGTAGAAAGTTCAGCACTGTTGCTACTCTCCCTAGGAGTGGCCGTCCTGCAAAGATGACTGCAAGAGCACAGCGCAGCATTCTCAATGAGGGTAAGAAGAATCCTAGAGTGTCAGCTAAAGACTTACAGAAATCTCTGGAACATGCTAACATTTCTGTTGACGAGTCTATGACACGTAAAACACTAAACAAGAATGGTGTTCATGGGAGGGCACCACGGAAGAACACACTGCTGTCCCAAAAAAGTTTGGGAGTCTGAAGTTCGCAAAAGAGCACCTGGATGTTTCACAGCGCTACTGGCAAAATATTCTGTGGACAGATGAAACTACAGTTGAGTTGTTTGGAAGGAACACACAACACTATGTGTGGAGAAAAAAAGGCACAGCACACCAACATCAAAAACTCATCCCAACTGTAAACTATGGTGGTGGGAGCATCGTGTTTTGGGGCTGCTTTGCTGCCTCAGGGCCTGACAGCTTGCTATCATCGACAGAAAAAGGAATTCCCAAGTATATTAAGACATTTTGCAGGAGAATGTTAGGCTATCTGTCCGCCAATTGAAGCTCAACAGAAGTTGGGTGATGCAACAGGACAACAACCCAAAACACAGAAGTAAATCAACAACAGAATGGCTTCAACAGAAGAAAATGCGGCTTCTGGAGTGGCCCAGTCAGAGTCCTGACCTCAACCCGATTTGAGATGCTGTGGCATGACCTCAAGAGAGCAGTTCACACCAGACATCCCAAGAATATTGCTGAACTGAAACAGTTTGTAAAGAGGAATGGTCCAAAATTCCTCCTGACTACAGAAAATATTTGGTTGAGGTTATTGCTGCCAAAGGAGGGTCAACCATTTATTAAATCCAATTGTTCACATAATGTTTCCACCCTTCACTGTGAATGTTTACCCGGTGTGTTCAATAAAGACATGAAAACGTATAATTGTTTGTGTGTTATTAGTTTCATTTTTTATTTATTTATTTCACCTTTATTTAACCAGGTAAGGTAGGCCAGTTGAGAACAAGTTCTCATTTACAACTATGATCTGGCAAAGATAAAGCAAAGCAGTGCGACAAAAACAACACAAAGTTACACATACACAAACGTACAGTCAATAACACAATAGAAAAGTCAATGTACAGTGTGCGCAAATGTAGAAGAGTAGGGAGGTAAGGCAATAAATAGGCCATAGAGGCAAAATAATTACAATTTAGCATTAACACTGGAGTGATAGATGTGCAGATGATGATGTGCAAGTAGAGATACTGGGGTGCAAAAGAGCAAGAAGAAAAATAACAATATGGGGAAGATGTAGTTGGGTGTGCTATTTACAGATTGGCTGTGTACAGGTACAGTGATCGGTAAGCTGCTCTGACAGCTGATGCTTAAAGTTAGAGAGGGAGATATAAGACTCCAGCTTCAGTGATTTTTGCAATTCATTCCAGTCATTGGCAGCAGAGAACTGGAAGGAAAGGCGGCCGTGGATTTATCGGTGGTGACAGTGTTTCCTAGCCTCAGTGCAGTGGGCAGCTGGGAGGAGGTGCTCTTATTCTCCATGGACTTTACAGTGTCCCAAAACTTTTTGGAATTAGTGCTACAGGATGCACATTTCTGTTTGAAAAAGCTAGCCTTTGCTTTCCTAACTGACTGTGTATATTGGTTCCTGACTCCCCTGAAAATGTGCATATCGCGGGGGCTATTCGATGCTAATGCAGAACGCCACTGGAAGTTTTTGTGCTGGTCAAGGGCAGTCAAGTCTGAGGTGAACCAAGGGCTATATCTGTTCTTAGTTCTACATTTTTTGAACAGGGCATGTTTATTTAAGATGGTGAGGAAAGCACTTTTAAAGAGCAAACAGGCATCCTCTACTGACGGGATGAGGTCAAAATCCTTCCAGGATACCCGGGCCAGGTCGATTAGAAAGTCCTGCTCGCTGAAGTGTTTTAGGGAGTGTTTGACAGTGATGAGGGGTGGTCGTTTGACCTCAGACCCACTACGGACGCAGGCAATGAGGCAGTGATCGCTGAGATCCTGGTTGAACACAGCAGAGGTGTATTTAGAGGGCAAGTTGGTCAGGATGATTTCTAAGAGGGTGCCCATATTTACGGATTTAGGGTTGTACCTGGTAGGTTCCTTGATCATTTGTGTGAGATTGAGGGCATCTAGCTTAGATTGAAGGACGGCCGGGGTGTTAAGCATATCCCAGTTTAGGTCACCTAACAGTACGAACTCTGAAGATAGATGGAGGGCAATCAATTCACATTTGGTGTCCAGGGCACTGCTGGGGGCAGAGGGGGGTCTATAACAAGCGGCAACGGTAAGAGACTTGTTTCTGGAAAATTGGATTTTTAAAAGTAGAAGCTCAAATTGTTTGGGCACAGACCTGGCTAGTATGACAGAGCTCGGCAGGCTGTCTCTGCAGTAGATTGCAACTCCGCCCCCCTTGGCAGTTCTATCTTGTCGGAAAATGTTGTAGTCGGGGATGGAATTTTCAGGATTTTTGGTGGCCTTCCTAAGCCAGGATTCAGACACGGCAAGGACATCAGGGTTGGCGGAGTGTGCTAAAGCAGTGAATAAAACAAAATTAGGGAGGAGGCTTCTAATGTTAACATGCATGGAACCAAGGCTTTTACGGTTACAGAAGTCAACAAATGAGAGCGCCTTGGGAATGGGAGTGGTGCTGGGGGCTGCAGGGCCTGGGTTAACCTCTACATCACCAGAGGAACAGAGGAGTAGGATAAGGGTACGGCTAAAGGCTATAAGAACTGGTTGTCTAGTGCGTACGGAATACAGAGTAAAAAGAGCAGATTTCTGGGCGTGCTAGAATAGATTCAGGGTATAATGTACAGACAATGGTATGGTGGGATGTGAGTACAGTGGAGGTAAACCTAGGTATTGAGTGACGATGAGAGAGGTTTTGTCTCTAGAGGCACCAGTTAAGCCAGGTGAGATCACTGCATGTGTGGGGGGTGGAACAAAAGGGCTATCTAAGGCATATTGGGCAGGGCTGGGGGCTCTACAGTGAAATAAGACAATAATCACTAACTGGATTAGCGCAGGTCCTAATCCAGGCACTTGTCATCTCCCGTCTGGATTACTGCAACTCGCTGTTGGCTGGGCTCCCTGCCTGTGCCATTAAACCCCTACAACTCATCCAGAACGCCGCAGCCCGTCTGGTGTTCAACTTTCCCAAGTTCTCTCACGTCACCCCGCTCCTCCGCTCTCTCCACTGGCTTCCAGTTGAAGCTCGCATCCGCTACAAGACCATGGTGCTTGCCTACGGAGCTGTGAGGGGAACGGCACCCCCGTACCTTCAGGCTCTGATCAGGCCCTACACCCAAACAAGGGCACTGCGTTCATCCACCTCTGGCCTGCTCGCCTCCCTACCTCTGAGGAAGTACAGTTCCCGCTCAGCCCAGTCAAAACTGTTCGCTGCTCTGGCACCCCAATGGTGGAACAAACTCCCTCACGACGCCAGGTCAGCGGAGTCAATCACCACCTTCCGGAGACACCTGAAACCCCACCTCTTTAAGGAATACCTAGGATAGGATAAAGTAATCCTTCTAACCCCCCCCCCCCTTAAAAGAGTTAGATGCACTATTGTAAAGTGGTTGTTCCACTGGATATCATAAGGTGAATGCACCAATTTGTAAGTCGCTCTGGATAAGAGCGTCTGCTAAATGACTTAAATGTAAATGTAAATGTAAAACAGCAATAGACAAGGCATATTGGCATTAGGGAGAGGCATATGTAGCCGAGTGATCATAGAGTCCATTGAGTAGCAGTAGATGAGTCAGGGAGCCGATTCAGTAGTCGCTACTACGCTAGGCGAGCTGGAGACACGGCGATTCAGACAGCTAGCGGGCCGGTGCTAGCAGATGGGCCTCCGGCGACGTCGCAACAGAAGAGCCTGTTGAGACCACCTCGGACGGTTACGTCGGCAGACCAGTCGTGATGGATCGGCGGGGCTCCGTGTCGACAGTAAAGGGTCCAGGCCAATTGGCAAAAGAGGTATTGTAGCCCAAGAATTGGCTGGTGGACCTCTTTGGCTAACCGGGAGATAGGCCTAGCTCCAGGCTAGCTCCAGGCTAACTGGTGCTTGCTTCGGGACAGAGACTTTAGCCAGGAGTAGCCACTCGGATTGCTGATAGCTAGCTGCGATGATCCGGTGTAAAGGTTCAGAGCTTGCGGTAGGAATCCGGAGATTTGGTAGAGAAAAGGCAGTCCGATATGCTCTGTGTTGATATCGCGCTGTGCAGACTGGCAGGTATTGACCGAGCTGAGGCTGGCAGATGTCCGAGTTAACGGTGAAGGCCGCTAGCAGTGGCTAACTGACTGCTAGCTAGTAGCTAGTTAGCTGGCTAGCTTCTGATGGGGGTTCCAGTTCTAAAGTATAAAAATAGCAGATCTGTACCACATTGGGTGAGGCGGGTTGCAGGAGAATATATTCAGTCCGTAGATGGAAAGTGAGATTAAAATATATACAGAAAACAAATGAGGGGAAACTATATTTACACGGGACAAGACAAAACACACGTCCGACTGCTATGCCATCTTGGAAATGTGTGTCTGTGTTTGTCTATTGTTGTGACCTATTGTAGATGGAGATCAGATCAAATCTTATGACCAATTTATGCAGAAATCCAGGTATTTCCAAAGGGTTTTTCTTGCCACTGTAGATAAGGGACACATAGATCAGGGATCAGCAGGATGTGTAGTGGTGAATCGTAGGGAAAGGGCTGTTGACCAGTGGTTTATGAGTGAGGCAAAATTGTATATGTGCGGGTAGAAATTCTGTAAATTCCCTGACATGACTGTATTTTCATTAACAAATGCTAGTGGCATCAACACAACATAATTCCTTTGTATCCAAGTAAGAAAGACAGTAGTGGGTAAGGTAAGCCACTTCAGAAGACAGTATATCATGGTTCAAGTGAGTAATTTCTTTCTCCCACAACTTCAGTGGAGTTACATACTTTTCATTTTCTCCGGATCACTAGGCTGGCCCAATCGATAAGCGCTGTAAGAGAAGTTGATGAACTTTGAAGCAGTGGATGTCGGTGAAAGTCAAGTGCTAGCTCTCTGAAGTTCTCGGAAAAGCACTATTCACAAAAAGGCCACAGCCACCCTCTCTTCTCCCCTCCCCTCCCCTCCCCTCCCCACCCCTCACCTCAACCATCTTCCTGAACACAGCTCTGAGCTCTCCCTCCCTTACGAGAACTTAATAATAAACCATAAATCAGGGGACGAGGTCCAAAATGGTGTGCTCGTGAAAATAAATATAAACCAATACCAAACTTGTATTATTTGAGTGAGGTAAGAGGAGGAGGGGAGGATGGAAAAGGTGGTGAAAGAAGGACACGCATGGAGGAGTGGAAAGTAATTTGTGAGCAAGAAATTGCCAATTTGAGTGTGCTGCCTGGGGATATGGTTCCTCTTTACGTTCCCATGGCATCGTGTTCTGTGGATAATGACAGTGAGGGGCCACGCTCATTAGAGCTGAATCCACCAACGCCCGACGCCTCCCCATAACTTCAAAAGGAGTGTTTTCATGGTGGGTCCACAGGTGTTTCTTTCCACTTACGGTAAACATTTTTAGAGAAGGGTGAGATGCAGAGGTCTTGTTTTAAGAGAGAGAGAGAGAGAGAAGTGCAAGGAGAGCAGTTTTATGTCTGGGAGGGTGGAGGGTGAGGAAACGGGACACTGTTAATTGCCTTCCCAAATCAAGGTAATGCAGGGTGAACTGGTTCTAAAATTAGGAAGCCATCAAAATAGAACGTCTGTCTGTCTGTCTGTCTGTCAGTGTGCCTGCCTGTCTGTCATTCTGTCTCTCTTTCTCTCTGTCTGTTTGCCTGAGCAACTAGCTTTCTACCCTCCATTACCTGTCTGAAAATCACATAGCACATCACTACCCCGAACTGCCTCAACAGATCCACACCATCCATTCCACTTTACCAAATGACAGAATTCATTGTTTCATCGTATTGACCAGCTGTCACGGTCTGACAGGCAGTCAAGTGACTGAGATCGTCAAGGGTATCGCAAAATGCCATTTTTAGATTTGGGATATAATCCACATAGGTCTTCCTATCAAACTCCAGTCAAATTGGTTGACAGATCTCAATTGGTTTAGCAATCTGTCAATCACCAGACCAGCCCATGGTGAGGTGAAAGTGTGCCCATCAGGACTTCTACCAGACACAGTTGGCATCAGTCGTCGGGCTGTTTATACCCTGCTCTGTGCCAGTCTAGCTCCTCAACCAACACGGTATGTGTCCACCATTGCTGACATCCCTAAATCAATATGAATTAGGACAGCCTTGGTGCCAGGCATTGGTGTACTTTTCCCAGACATTTAGACTATAATCAATGTGCTCTAAAAGGAATATTTGACTAATGGTTTATTACTTTAACAGTGCCATCCTCTGAACAGGCTCTCATATTCTACCTGTCGGGATATAGAGCCCTTTGGGGCTACTAGCTTCAAAACACCTCCCTCCCTCACACAGTATATCAAACCCTAAGACAGCCCCTTTGAACTCTGTGGTGTTACCAGCCAAACCACTCTCTGAGAGAGAGAGAGAGAGAGAGAGAGAGAGAGAGAGAGAGAGAGAGAGAGAGAGAGAGAGAGAGAGAGAGAGAGAGAGAGAGAGAGAGATTGCACATGCGTGCGTGACTTATCCTGAGAAATGAAAGAAGGTCATGAAGACTGTCATTATCTCTCAGTTTGACCTTATTATTACTGTTGGCCCTAGATGGTATTTCCAAGGGAAACAGTGTCCTAGCTTCATCTCACATAAGAAAAGCTAGCTCGGTAAAAACACAATTTCTTTTCCTGATTTCCATTGCCATATTTTTCTTGAAAACATCACATTTGCATATCAGAAAAGTTCCAATTTGCTCAATTTAAATGAGCTCATAATAAATAATTGTACAGAAAGGAGGAAATATATTCAGCATTCTGTATTTATAAATTGTTTCTCTCTGGACTCCTAATAAAACGCTAGCTGACCCTGGAACTTTTAGTAGATATTGTGTTTTAACCGTGATCTAGGGGGGGCACATAAACAATACAAAACAGCTAGTACCATCTCTATGCAAATCATAAACGCTACTCTTTATTAATATGATAAACGGCCCACAACGCAAGTGTCTCCTTTAGCACGACCGAAAAGCAACAGACGCATAAAGTATAATTGAATAACGGCGCTGTCGACTCCACATGAAAAGATAAGGGAAATAATCTCTCGCTGAAACAACTTTTTAATTTATGAACAATTTCAGACACCAATAACTGAAAGTCACCGTACATGCCATTTATTTGTCTGAGTTATGAATGGCCATGAGAAAAGTTTGGGATTTTTCGACCTGTGCTGGAGGTGGTGGGGGAACATAAGTCTCCTTTGTTCGGTGCTGCGGTGACACCGGTGAGGCAAGTCCGTCCCCTTACCGTAATGAAACCCCCCCCAGTTACAAATATCCAATTGTGTTGCACACACAATAAACCTCATTTTCACTCTCTCCCTCTTCATACAGACGTCCTCTCTTCCTGCACCCACACATAACCTAAAAATACCATCCATAATTTGGCTGTGGAGCCCACTGCTAAGCTTTCAAGAAGATCATGGCAGAAACTGGTTGGCAGCATGAATACATCAAGGCTTCGCTATAGAACTCACACACAAGGCAGTGATTTGTGACCTGGCTTTGCCCCTCAATGGATTCCATGATACGATTGTTAAGAGATTATCTACAGGCTAGCGATAGTTAATCATCACGGTTATTGTTCACATAATGGTTACTATAGCCTGGTCCCCAATCGGTTTGTGTTGTACAGCCAACTCCTTCGTTGTTGATCACAGGAGTTGGCAAGACAGCACAAACAGATCTGGGATCAGGGTATGGTTAAGAGTTCAGGTCCAGGTCAGCCTAGAGGGCTGCTAATCTAAGCTTCAATCCAGGAGGCTTTATTAATAGATGATGTCTTTTCTCAGTCAAGGTCTCTATCAAAGAAACACAGAGCCAGGTCAGTCATATTAATAATCTGTGGTAAAAATATCTTTATGTGAATATGTATCCAATATGTATCCAACAGCCATTACAATATACAATCACATTCTGCATGCATTCCTATGACATCTACAAATCGCAAAATGCCAGAAATAAAATCGACTCGTGATGCATACAGTGGTTTTGATGTACAATCCAAAAAATAATTTTGAATGGTTGCTGTGGAGATATTGATTGCAGATTCTACAGTTCGAAACACGAAGAGAGGGAAATAGCTTTGTCGGCCTGTTCTGGCATTTACTAAAATCAATAGACTGATGGACACTGTTCACTCTCCATTCCATAGACCTAAATGAAGAAAATCCATGTGGTTCAGTATTCCAGGAACTCTTAAACCCCAAGCTGAAAGACATGTTGTTGGCTGATGAAACTGACCGTACGCTGGAATATTGATCCAGTCCTAGGGATTTTTTGGGGGGTTCCAGGGTTAAGGAGCGCTAATCAAAAGCGCTAATCAGAAGCGCTAGCTGCATTTGCTCTGCTGCTACATGTATAAATGTGTGTGTGTGTGACCTGTGCTGATAGCATCGCTCTGAGCGGTGACCGCAGGTCATTCCTGGAGAGCAGTTCAATCATATACTCTTTATAAAAAAGATAGTGAACAACAATTAATTGACACTACAGGGGGTGCTGTTTCAACTTGGACATTTATCGTTCCCAAATTAAACTGCCTCGTACTCAATTCTTGCTTGTACAATATGCATATTATTATTACTATTGGATAGAAAACAATCTCTAGTTTCTAAAACCGTTTGAATTATGTCTGTGGGTGAACCAGAACTCTTTCTGCAGCGAAATCCATGACAGGAACTGCGAAGGTCTGAAAACGAGGCTCTGTTCTCAGATCAGTTTAAAGCTCTGTATGTATCCTATGGGTCGACATGAACTGCACCCGCCTTCCCCTGGATGTCAGTAACCAATGAGAAGTGGAATGGAGTGTCTACGTAGTTCTCAGAGCTTATAAAAGGCCAAGGAACGAAGTGCGCTCTCTTTTCGTCGTTCGTCATTGCGCAAAGCAAGACCTCAAGATGGCATTTTGAAACGCTCAGTTATCGGCCTTAGCTATATCCGTCTGTAATTTAATTCGATATAGGTGTTAGAAACATCATAACGAAGTTATTTTAAACCGAGTTATATCAGTTTATGCGAGTACATTGCTATTTTCGGAATTTCCTTAGTATTGCGTTTTGGGGATTTGGGAATGTTGTGGCCACATAGCTATTGTTAGCTGCTAATTCCGAAGTTGAAGACGACGTTTTACAACCAAGCAACGATTCTTTTGGACAAAGGACACCTTGCCCAAGATTCTGATGGAAGCTCGTCCAAAAGTAAGAACTATTTATGATGTTATTCCGTATTTATGTGGAAAAATGTAAACCCATTTGTCCGCCGTTATTGCGCACTAGTCTGGCTGTAACGCACACTGTATGTCTAGTAACGTTAATTTTAAAAATCTAACTCAGCGGTTGCATTAATAACTAATGCATCTTTCATTTGCTGTCCAACCTGTATTTTTTAGTCAATCTAATCGATAAATAATCGTAAACTTAGGTGCCTTTCCAAGATGGCGCCGCCCAGAATGCATGACCTGTTGCCATTGATCACATTGTATAACAACGATTTGTGCTGCTAAATATGCACATTTTCGAACAAAACCTATATGCATTGTGTAATATGATGTTACAGGACTGTCATCTGACGAAGTATATCAAGGTTAGTCCAAAATTATATATCTTTTGCTGTATTGTTACGATCGCTAACCTGTGCTGCTGGTAAATTGCTTGTGTTTCTGGCTATTGTGCTAAGCTAATATAATGCTATATTGTGTTTTCGCTGTAAAACACTTAAAAAATCTGACATATTGGCTGGATTCACAAGATGTTGGGCTTTCATTTGCTGTACTTTTTATTTTTCAGAAATGTTTTAAGATGAGTAATTAGGTATTTGACGTTGGTCTCTGTAATTATTCTGGCAGCTTCGGCACTATTTCAGATTGCAGCTGCAATGTAGAACTGTGATTTATACCTGAAATATGCACATTTTTCTAAAAAAACATATGCTATACAATAAATATGTTATCAGACTGTCATCTTATGAAGTTGTTTCTTGGTTAGTGGCTATTTATATCTTTATTTGGTCGAATTAGTGATGGCTACTGATGGAGTAAAAAACTGGTGGAGTAAAAAAAGTGGTGTCTTTTGCTAACGTGGTTAGCTAATAGATTTACATATTGTGTCTTCCCTGTAAAACATTTTAAAAATCAGAAATGATGGCTGGATTCACAAGATGTGTATCTTTCATCTGGTGTCTTGGACTTGTGATTTAATGATATTTAGATGCTAGTATTTACTTGTGACGCTATGCTAGGCTATGCTAGTCAGCTTTTTTACTGTGGGGGGTGCTCCCGGATCCGGGTTTGGGAGGAATTAGAGGTTAACCAAGGTGACCAGGCCGTTACGTCACAACCAACATAACCACAGTGTTGAACTGCCGCTTTAGAAACTACGCCACACACACCCGCACACACACACACACACACACACACACACACACACACACACACACACACACACACACGTTGGCTTTTGTGGCTGATACATACAGTCGATCTGTAGAATTATCGATCTGACATCAACGTTTAGACCTGAACCAGATAATTGTCATCGGTTGGGCCACTGTTGGGGGTTTGGTCGCACCACTGGTTGGTGTTGGGCTACTGTAAGTTTGTCTAGCGAGCCAACTATGGCAATTGGTTATGGATAAGATGGCAGAGACAGACGGCACTCTAACGATCTGTTGAATATTTCTATGACCTGAAGGCTCCTCCTCCACGCGGTTGCCTTGGGTAGAATGCCACCTCCCACTCACTCTGCGGTTGTTGTCATGGCATTAGATTGTTATGATGGCTTATAACGCCTTTGCTCAAGGAAACAATGAGCCATTTACACTACAGTACTTGGGATACTCCGTAGAACACAAAAGCAGATTGGAGGTTGGACAAACACTATTACAACCTCAGACAAACCCTATTAAAACCTCAGACAAACACTATTACAACCTCAGCAGGTATGAGAATATATTCTTTGTCGATGTGAAAAGGAAAAGTGTCGGCTCTATCCTTCCAACACATTTAATTCTACCTGTATAGCGACAGTCTCTGATGCCCACACACTGGAAGGCTACAGGGGAGCAGGGAAGCAGGGAAGCTCAGAGCCCCCGAACATAACAGAGTAGTCAGGGCCGCCATGCTGTACCGCCACAAACTAAATGCGACGAGAAAGTAGTTATCTGGCGAAAAATAGTTCCTTGGGAAGCCTCTGGGCTATTTTTGGATCTGTCCACTCCTGGACTCCTAAAATTGTGATGTGATGGGGGAGTTACACTTTGTATAATGCCTCTCAGAGTATGTCCATTACGTCCGATCTGGAGAGACACCGAAAATAAAATAAAAATGGAAATAACGTGCAAGATCCACCATGGCAGTTTTGTAACATCACATTATCTTAGTCCCTCATGCAAGTCTTGCAACTTCAATAGTGTTCCCTCTCCTCTCCTCTGCTCTCCTCTTCGCTCCTCTCCAATCCTGTCCTTACCTCTCTGCTCTCCTCTCCCCTCCTGTCCTCTGTCGTGGCTGAATCAGATTTAGCTAGGTAACATAGATAGATAAGATGTTATTTTCATCATATGCTTGTGAGATACTGTGGGCAGTTGCATTTTCCCTTCTGAGATAGGGCTTAGTCACGTGGGGCCCAGAGAGGGCAGAGGTCAGGCTTGTCTTCATATGTCAATGTATCTGTTAAACCATGTGGTGCTATGTAGAATATCAGAAGCGGAGGAGGACAGAATGGAACATTGTTTTCTTATGGGAATGTGTCTGTAACTATTCCTAAACCATGTGAAGGGGTGGCGATTTTAATGGGGAACCAGTTAGTTATCTCATACAATGTCTGTACGCCAGTCACTCCCTACTTTTCTCATGGGGGAAGGAGTAAGGCAGTGTTTGGAACCATTGTATGTCCCCTCTGAGGTTGCCCTTATCTTGATCTGGTATATGACCTAAGAGGCTCACTGTCTTTTCTGAGCTTATCCAGGAGGGGTTGTATGTTGGATGGGAGTATCTAGACTTGACAATTGATGTATGCCATTGGATGAGGTGATGTTGTGGTACCAAGCATGAGATTGAAACCTCGTCTTGGGAGACCAAACTGAACAATGATTTATAGCTGATGCTGTCTAGCTATAGGATACTCCTCTTTCGGGTAAAGGATTCTTTGTAAGTTGAGAGGGGTGTATCTTGGCTATAAATGAAACTAAGAATTGTTTTGTAAGCACTCTCAGAGAATTCATTTATAGACACTGAATTGATCTGAGAGTCAAAAAGGGCTATGGTGAAGCTCATATATATATAGAAAATGGACTATATAATATAACTGACTTGTGTGTGGTTGGCTCTCTCATCATTGAGTAATACAGGAAATTACCACGACACCTCTCAACTTAATGACTTTTTTTGGCAGACAGACTGTTACAGACCGGTTAAGGTGCATTTAGCCAAAGAGAGGTATAGAGGCCATGGGCAGTCCATAACTCTCCATCTGTTGTCTATGGGCCTGGCTCTACAGATGGCCAATGGTTCTGGCACAGGGTGAACCAAGCTCAGACCAGGGCCCGTATTCACAAAGAGTCTCAGAGTAGGAGTGCTGATCTAGGATCAGTTTTGCCTTGTAGATCATAATGACTAAGATTATATAGACAGGAAGGACCTGGTCTTAGATAAGCACTCCTACTCCTACTCTTATTAACTTCTTATGGCTGGGGGCAGTATTGAGTAGCTTGGATGAATAAGGTGCCCAGAGTAAACTGCCTGCTACTCATGCCCAGTTGCTAATATATGCATAGTATTAGTAGATTTGGATAGAAAACTCTGAATTTTCTAAAACTGTTTGAATGAAGTCTGTGAGTATAACATAACTCATAAGGCAGGCAAAAACCTGAGAAAAAATCCAACCAGGAAGTGGGAAATCTGAGGTTTGTAGGTTTTCAACTCATTGCCTATCGAAGATACAGTGGGATATTGGTCATATTGCACTTCCTAAGGCTTCCAGTAGATGTCGACAGTCTTTAGAACCTTGTTTGATGCTTCTACTGTGAAGTGAGGCCGAATGAGAGGGGATTGAGTAAGGTCTGTGTAACGGTTGTTTGAAGAAGAGGACCAAGGTGCAGCGTCGTACGTGTTCATGATTTTTAATAAAACTGAACACTAGAACAAAAAATAACAAAGCGGAACAAACAAAATAGTTCTGTCTGGTGCAGACACACAAAACAGAAAATAACTACCCACAAAACACAGTGGGAAAAGGCTACCTAAGTATGGTTCTCAATCAGAGACAACGATAGACAGCTGCCTCTGATTGAGAACCACACCCGGCCAAACACACAGAAATAGAAAACATAGAACACAAAACATAGAATGCCCACCCCAACTCACGCCCTGACCAAACCAAAATAGAGACATAAAAAGGATCTCTAATGTTCAGCCATGAGCTGAACATGCGCTGACCATGCGCGTTCACGTGAGAGCGAGCTCTGTTCCATCGCATTTCTGAAGACAAAGGAATTCTCCGGTTGGAACATTATAAAAGATTTATGTTAAAAACATCCTAAAGATTGATTCTATACTTAGTTTGACATGTTTCTACGGACTGTAATATGACTTTTCGTCTGAACTTTTGCCTGGACCTGCCCGCGCATCGTGAGTTTAGATTGTGTACTGAACGCGCAAACAACAAGGAGGAATTTGGACATAAATGATGGACATTATCGAACAAAACAAACATTTATTGTGGAACTGGGATTCCTGGGAGTGCATTCTGATGAAGATCATCAAAGGTAAGTGAATATTTATAATGCTATTTCTGACTTCTGTTGACTCCAACATGGCGGATATGTCTTTGGGTTGATTTGTGTTCTGAGCGCCGTACTCAGATTATTGCATGGTTTGCTTTTTCCGTAAAGATTTTTTGAAATCTGACACAGCGGTTGCATTAAGGAGAAGTGGATCTAAAATTCCATGTATAACACTTGTATTTTCATCAACATTTATGATGACTATTTCTGTAAATTGATGTGGCTCTCTGCAAAATCACCGGATGTTTTGGAACTACTGAACATAACGCGCCGATGTAAACTCAGATTTTTGGATATAAATATGAGCTTTACCGAACAAAGCATACATGTATTGTGTAACATGAAGTCCTATGAGTGTCATCTGATGAAGATCATCAAAGGTTAGTGATTCATTTTATCTATATTTCTGCTTTTTGTGACTCCTCTCTTTGGCTGGAAAAAATGGCTGTGTTTTTCTGTGACTTGGCTCTGACCAAACATAATCGTTTGGTTTGCTTTCGTCGTAAAGCCTTTTTGAAATCGGACACTGTGGCTGGATTTACAACAAGTGTATCTTTAAAATGGTGTAAAATACTTGTATGTTTGAGGAATTTTAATTATGGGATTTCTGTTGTTTTGAATTTGGCGCCCTGCAGTTTCACTGGCTGTTGACGAGGTGAGACGCTACCGTCCCACATACCCTAGAGAGGTTAACACTGCTCTGCTTAGAGGGGGGCAACTGTTTCGCACACACCCGCCCGCCAGTTGCCCCCCTCCAAGCAGGGCCGTGTTAACATAATTGTCTCATTACAGTAAAAGGTCTATTCTCAACAACAACAAAAAAAATTACCTCTCGAGAATTTTCTTCAACTCTCGTCACTGTAAAAACCCTCTTAATAAGAGTAGGACGCTCCTATAGTAAAAATAGTAATAGCATAGCAACATTTTTGAACAGCTGAAATGTGAAGGCATTTTCCTTATATTAGAGACTTGTTTTACTGAGTTTTTACCTAAAATTGCAGTAAAAATCTACGTCGTAGCTAAGGTAATCTCAGAACAAAAGGGAACCAGGAATGCAAGCATCACCTACCCAGTGAATTAACTACTTTTTCAGTCACAATTTGCTTTTTTTCATGTAATTATTTGCATGATATTGATGAAATGAAGCATGGTTTGCTCTAAGGTAAGCCTAACGTTTGCTGATGTTAACATTCAGCTAACTAGCTAGCTTAGCTAGTACGGTAGTATGTGGGGAGGATGCATACCTTTTGTTTAGCTTTTTGTTCAGCTATGATAATGTTACTGTACATTTATATTCATATGAGAGGGGTAAACGTACATTTTTGCTATGCTGAAGTTACTTGATGAAGCAAAAGTTGTTAGCTAACGTTAAATAGCTAGTCAGCTAGCTAGCAGCTGTGCCACTTTGGCTGTGTTATTGTCGTGCAGCTAAATTAATGAGTGTATGGATGAGAAAATAAACCATTTAAATGTCTGCACATGCTTTGTGAATTGTTGCAATATTCAAGAGTGCAATATGATTTTGGCCCAGTAATCAAGAGTGGTATACGGTAGATACTTGCATAGCTAGTTGAATAGTTTGCATGCTTAGCCTACTGGCTAGTGGATACTGTGATATTTACGGTACATTTGAGCGGCGAAGCAAGAACGTCACCCGAACCTTCTCTCGGCTCGTGACAATCCCGTAGATAATGAGAATTGAAAAGTTCATGAATATATTATACTATGTAAATCAACATTTTATCCCGATACCTCTGCTTCAACTCTCTTCAATGATAATAAGCTTTTATTACTGTGCCATATCCGAACCAGAGGGGAATATGGGATGCCCCTGTTTTGTTAGTAATCTACCTGGCGACAGTAAGTGTTTTTGCCTCTGCCTGTGTTCTTTACTTGACTTAGCAAGCGGAGAGTGGGAACCCACAGGCATTCCCAGGCAACATACTGTATTTTATCACAGATGGTAAACAGGCTTGGCAAACAGGCTTGGCCCTGTTAAATATGTGTTCTGTCTCCTTGCGTTACCCTGGATGACTCTTAGCTCTGGATGTCGCTCACCTCTAGGAAGTAGCAGAGTTTGTGGTAGTGACGGCAAACGGATATCTGACTGCAGTAGATGCAGGATCTAAGTAGTGGTAAGAAGATATGGATGTTTGCGTGGTACCAGAGTTCAAAGGCGATGACATTAGGGAAGCTTATGTGCCTCCTAACCCTTCACCCATTTTCATTAGTCCAGGTCACCTCTCCCATACAGTATGTTACCTCCTCCTTTCAAATCGCCCAATGTTGATCTATGAGAATTATGGCTGTGGCCAATAACATCAATCAGATTGATCCTGAGGTACAGGACAGACGGGACATTGATTGGAAGTGAAACAACAGGAGAAGAAGCTGTGGTTTGTGGCCTGAAAGTCACTCTGGGATTCTTCTCTTTACTTTAATTTCCGTCCGTCCGTCCGTTAAATGAAAAAATTTAATATACGTTTGTGCCTGACCACGTCCACCGGGAATGTTTATTGGTGGCCATGTTTTGTTTTAAAGTGGCCATGTTTTAAATTACTAAATTTCGGGTTGAAATGAAAGGATACTAGATTACTTTAGAAAAACATTTGGGCGTTGACTGCTCAGATAAAAACGATGACATAAAGAGCCCTTGTGTTGAAACACTGTGCGATGTTTAAAACGGTGAGAAATCGCAGAACGGTGAAACTTACTAAATGACTGAAGAGTTTGACTGTGTGATATTAGGTTGCTTCTTGTGTAAATATTTTCCTTCTGGATTTTAATGATTTGTATGTTAGTATATTTGAAAATAATGATATTTGAAAATAAAAGAAACCTTAACCTGACAACAAATGAGATATTGGCAAAAGAAACTAACATACGGACGGACGGACGGATGTTAGTTTGTTTTGCCAATATCTCATTTGTTGTCAGGTTAAGGTTTCTTTTATTTTCAAATATCATTATTTCCGTCCATCCGTCCGTGCTCTCTCTCTCTCTCTCTCTCTCTCTCTCTCTCTCTCTCTCTCTCTCTCTCTCTCTCTCTCTCTCTCTCTCTCTCTCTCTCTCTCTCTCTCTCTCTCTCTCTCTCTCTCTCTCTCTCTCTCTCTCTCTCTCTCTCTCTCTCTCTCTCTCTCTCTCTCTCTCTCTCTCTCTCTCTCTCTCTCTCTCTCTCTCTCTCTCTCTCTCTCTCTCTCTCTCTCTCTCTCTCTCTCTCTCTCTCTCTCTCTCTCTCTCTCATCAGTATTCACATCAGGCCCTCATTGGCTGGGCTCATGGATTGAGTTCGCATGGATTTGACCCGGTGAAAAACATATTGACAAGCGTAGAAAAGACAGAGAACGGGTCCTCTTCAGTCGCCTCGCCCTCATGCCTTCACCCAAAGTCATCCCCTTATCCCTCTCTCTGCTGGCAAACTGAAGAGGAAAAATGATTTTGATTCAGAATTAATTTTTCCCATTAGCATCACCCCTGTTCTGTGCACACAAGCGTGTTCAAGCGAGGAGATAGAGAGAGAAAGAGAGAGGAAAATAGGTAAAGGGAGAGAGATCTATCTCTCTCGTGTCCGCTAGATTTTAATTTGAATATAACATGAATCCAGACCTCCCAATGTTAATCACTGTCCACATTTTTCATCATCCTGTGACTCTGACACTAAAATAGTGTTCTTTGATTCCTGGGCAGGATAAAGAGAAAATGTGTGTGTGTGTGTGTGTGTGTGTGTGTGTGTGTGTGTGTGTGTGTGTGTGTGTGTGTGTGTGTGTGTGTGTGTGTGTGTGTGTGTGTGTGTGTGTGTGTGTGTGTGTGTGTGTGTGTGTGTGTGTGTGTGTGTGTGACAATTGGAAAGAGCACTCTGAAGGACGCTGACGGGATGGACTCACACAAATCATTTCTATCAGGCACACCAGAGCAGGCCTCGACGCCAGGGCCCTCTTCGGAGGCAGGCAGAGGGGTCCGTGGAAATGAAGAACAGAGACTACTAGCCTGGCGTCATCAGCTTTTTCATTTCACCTCAAGACAACACATAAAGAATGTGCTTCAAAAATGTTCCAAGAAAGGCGGGAAAGAGAGAAAGTCACGGGAGAGAAACAAACTTCACAGGAAATAAAGGAAGATGAGTAGAGCTCACGTAAGTGAAAGGCATGAAGGAAGAGAGAGAAGAAAATATAGATGAATAGATGTACTGTATCAACTGGGTTGGTAACGAGTTAGAGAAAGTTAGGAGGAAGCAGCTCGATCTTCTAATAGATATTAGTGGATTTGAAGCAGCCAGTGCGCCGGAATCTTCTTGAACAACCCATGTCTCACACATGCTGAGTTATAGCAGCACATCGAGAGAGAGAGAGAGAGAGAGAGAGAGAGAGAGAGAGAGAAACACACACACACACACACACACACACACGCTTAAACCAGACACCAACACCCACAGACACAGCCACACTAGCACGCGCACCACACACAGATGCACACACACAGACACCAACTTAAATCACGTCACCACATGAATTCACTGCGCCATTTAACGGCCACGGCGCTAATTTCCCTACAGTTGTGGATATGACGGTCGAGTAAGCAGCAGTGGGATTCAAACCAGATTGAGTTACAGACACATTTAATGCTGGATAGTCAGGAGGGAAAAAGAGAAAATGAGAGGAAAGAAGGAGAAAGGAGAGGAGAGCCTGTACAGGGGGAAATGAGAAGAGGAGAGGAGAGAGGGGAGAAGTATCGTCCCTGGTAAAGTTTTCTGGTAAGCATCGCCATGGAGGAATCGATAAACTCCAAATAAAAGATGACCTGCCTGAGCAGATGGGTATAACAGGGTCCGTAAATAATAAAAAAGATGTCTCCCAAGATGGCGGCATATGATTTAACTCCCTTTTAATGGGAGGGAGATAAAGACGTCAGAGGAATTATATGGCGTGGGGACGTGGGGACTGCTTTTTTGGCAAGGGGGTGTGGGGAGGTGCAGGGCTAACTGTTCCATGCTGCGGCACTATGGGTAATTGAGGAGCGGGTGAGTGATGCTATGACACTGACTCTGCCTAAGGCACTTTAAGACGCAGAGAACTGTCGCAAAAGCCAATGAGAGAAATATTGTATAGAGGCAAGTCCCTTCACTAACCATGGAGTAGGGCTGTGGATCTGTAGGGCTGTGGATCTGTAGGGCTGTGGCTCTGTAGGGCTGTGGCTCTGTAGGGCTGTGGCTCTATAGGGCTGTGGATCTACAGGGCTGTGGATCTATAGACCCGATATTGCTGGGAGGTGGGGATACACAACACAAAGAAATACAAAAATACAAGGCAAAAATAGATGGCTAGCACCACATAGAATGACTGCAGGGCGAACACACATATGCCATTTACACAGAAACACCTTCATCATGGGTATTTGCTATGACTTCTATAGCCAAGGCAAGAGGTGGTTCAGAATGCACACAAGGGGCCACACAAACACACACAGAGCCCTGCGCTTGAATACAAACCATATTTCCAGTCTCTGCAGACCCATATATGAGAGAAAATAGATGGCCAGTCAGTCACCACAATTCATCAGTTTACAGAGTTAGAGGTGGTCGGAGGGGCCATGGTCTCTAGACTGCCTGCCCCCTAACCCTGGTCCTCCTTGGCCCTCCAGTATGACTTACAGTGCTTTAAATGACTGTCTGGGGAGGAAGAACTGAGAAGGAGTAGAAATCATGGCGGCATATTAAATGGCACCCTACTCCCTACAGAACCCTATCAGGCCCTGTCAAAAGGAGTGCACTATAATGGGGACACAAGCCCATAAGCCATTAAACAGATCCCTATCACAGTAGGGTCAGCTAGGCACTTTACATAGCCAGAGGGGGGACACGAAGTGACAAGCAAGGCTTGAGTGGTTTTAGTGATCGTAAAAAACAACCGTTCCTGGGTGAATGCCACTATAACAAACGGGAGGGAGGGTGAGTTGTGCTTGCTCGGGTGGAAGGGTGCATGTGTGTGTTGGGGTGTACTGTTTGTGTTGGGGAGGTGTACTGTGTGTGTTGGGGGGGGGGGGGGGGGGGGTGTACTGTGTGTGTACAGACCTCAGACATGTACGACTGTTTACGTTCATGTGAGTGTGCAGTCCATATAACAGCCGACTGCTCTCACCCGTGAAGGTAACCCAACCTTCTCCTCCTCGTCTCCTGTTCCACCTCCACCTCTCCTCTGTCCCCAACGCCTCGTTTACGCCCTACGAATAATACAGGAGCTCCAGGACCGAGTGCCCTGGAAACCCAGCGCCTCACCTCCTCGTGGGTCGGCCCGGCCGAAGGAGGACAAATCAATCAGCACTATGGTCGCCTAGGCAATGTGTCCACAGCATGCCTGATTCTGCCCGTTACACGCCTGGCACTTTATGAAGGACACATGCCCCCGGTGAGTGACACAGATCTAAACATGCCAAGGTGTTAGGTTCATACACACACCTATACACGTGCAGGCACTCACGCAGACACACACCTAGCAGGAACACCTGCCCTCAGTGACACGGATCTAACACACAACTAGCACGCACGCACGCACGCACGCACGCACGCACGCACGCACGCACGCACACACACACACCTGCTTCTTCTGGTCACTAGCTGTCACTCATGTCTATCATCCCATAGAGGCCGGAGGGAAAATAAAGGCTATAGTGAAAATGATAGACCACTCAAACCATTCAAAAACGTCTTGAGATTCTTGACTTGACTCTGTCCTGCTAGCATTGTAGGCTCATATCCAGGCCACTTGCATTATAAAAAGCCTGCATCCCAAATGGCAACCTCTTCCATATAGTGCACAACTTTTGACGAGGCTCTGGTCAACCGTAGCGCACTAAATAGGGTGCCATTTGGGATCCAGCCAAAGCTAATAGATCCTACTGCTTTTGCAGCGTCCATGTCTTTGTAATATGCACCAGCTCCATCTATCATGTGACTCAGGCCCAATGTGGCAGTGCTCTGTGAATAAACAGGCAGTAATGGATGTACATGTAAATTGACTTCCTGTGGGTTGAGCGACCGTGGTGCAGCGTATATCGCAGCCTACCTCACAGACACAATCTGGTCTCTCTCAAGCCAGAGTGGCTTCATGTAACCCAATGTCGAGAGGTCTGGGTGGATGTCAGTGGGTGTCTCTGTGTGCGTGTGTGCGTGTGTGTGTGTGTGTGTGTGTTTCAGGCCTTCATGATAAGAGGAACATTGCTTTTCGTTTGTGATTTGTTTTTTGTATTCATCCTTTATTTAACATCTTTTCATCTTCACAGAGCGATAAAGAAAGCCCAGATTGGTGCACTGCTCTGGGGTGAAGTTCCCCCTAGTAAAGATCTAGGAACAGCATCCCCTGCCTCAATCCTAACCTTACCCATTAGTGGGGGAAATTAAAAACGGACCCAAGATCAGTGTCTAGGCCCTGTTGCTAGGTACAACTTCACCCTATTCCGTTGAGTGGTGCAATACTGATTCCAAATCTGTGTTTGATAGGCTTTTTTCCCCCTGCGATGATCACAACCCAGATCAAAGTGATTGTGAGGGTCATTGATCTCTTCCTGTTCTGACTGTACTACACACAGTGAATATGGAGATCACAGAGCTATCAGAGAGACAGAATAGAGGAGCCTGGGTGACACATCATGCACACAGAGGCGCAAAGGCACACACACACAAAGTAAGATAATAATATGCATACAGTGTCATACACAAGCACACACACACTCTCCATCTCTTTCTCTCTCCCCCTCTCTCTCGCTCTCGATCTCACACGCAACCACCACCCCCTGCGCAGCCACCCCCCCCCCCCCCCCCACCCACCCACCCACCCACACACAACCTCCCTCCCCGAGTAAGATATTATTATACATGGATGGTATGGGAGGGTTGAAGACACCGGGGAAATAAGCTGTTGATGCTGTCCCTTATTCCATGCTAAGCTCTGGCAACCTGTGTGACATCCCTCCCAGCCCGTCCCTGCAGCGGCAGAAGACTGATCACACGGAACAGAGACCTGCGGTGGTCAGGCTGGAGAATCCAAGCAGCCAACCTCACACCTGGCAACTCATTTCTATGCACATAGTAAGTGGCATATACAGTTACTGTATGATCCCCTGCAGATATAGAGACATACAGTCCTCACAGTGCATACATAAACCATGCAGTAGGTAGGAGATGGACGGATGGACAAGCAGGCAGGCAGACAGACAGACAGACATTGCATAAACAACACAGACTCACACAAACATGTTGTGCTCTCAAGTGCCACACTGTCAACCAGACTCTCACAAACAGACCAAAAGCTGGCTGTCTCTCCTAGCTACCTTCAGCAGAAGGCTTCTCAATAAGGACTCCTACGTTCATGTGAGGTAATCTGTTGTGACCAGGGCAGGGATGGTGCATGGGGGACGAGAGAGAGAGAGAGAGAGAGCGAGAAAGAGAGAGCGAGAAAGAGAGAGAGAGAGAGAGAGAGAGAGAGAGAGAGAGAGAGAGAGAGAGAGAGAGAGAGAGAGAGAGAGAGAGAGAGAGCGATAAGAGAAAAACAGAGAAGGAAAGAGAGAGACAGAGACAAGAGAAAGAGTGACAAAGAGAGAGAGAAAGAGAGAGAGAGCGAGAGAGACAAAGAGAGGTCAAAAGACAGAGAGACAGGAGAGAGATTAGTAGTTAGAGCGTTGGGCCAGTAACCAAAAGGTTGCTAGATCGAATCCCTGAGCTGACAAGGTAAAAAAAAATAAAAAAAATTGGTCGTTCTGCCCCTGAACAAGGCAGTTAACCCACTGTTCCTAGGCCGTCATTGTAAATAAGAATTTGTTCTTAACTGACTTGCCTAGTTAAATTAAGGTGAAATACAATGTAAAATAAAAACAGGAAAGAGACTACTGCCTCTGCAGTGGCAGACGTGTGCCGCAGCCAGTCAGCCAGTAACATCAGTCAGCCACCACACATTCCCGCCCCAGCAGACACACTCTGCTGACCCTGGCCCTTTCCCTGTCACTCCCATTGGGGATTGGGATATATGATCTGAAAGGATGGTCTATTCTACCCAGGTAATTACTGGGCTCAGGAACAGCGCTGAGAGATGACAGACCAGTCATTCAATCATCACATCGATTCTTCCCCACCTCCCCCCAGGTCCATACAAACTCGTCCCTCCCCTCTTTTCGATCATCCCCCATGACACACATGGGAGGCATACACACGCACATGAAGCCACATACACACTCACACAAACCTTCATGCATGCACCCACCACACACACACACAGTGTGAACATACACAGTCACACAAACACACAGATCTCTCCCATTACCGAGTGCCACTCATTTGCTTCTTAACCCCTGCGACCTCCAGACTCCTCGGTCTTCAGCGTGATTTCCCCCTCTGTCAGTCAACCGTGAAGCAACAGGGAAGGAGGAACACCAAGGACAACAAGCCATTTCCTGCTCTCCTCAAGCAGAGAAATACAGAACGCCTCTCTCTCTCTCTCCCTCTCTCCCTCTCTCCCTCTCTCTCTCTCCCTCCCTCCGGTTATCATTCCCATGTGCACTCTGCTGTGGTATTGTAGTCTACGCCCTGCCTGATAACCGAGGCGGGCTGAGAGAGACCCGATTACACCGTTGGTTCATTAAACGCTGTTCACCCCCCTCTTCTCCACACTCCCCAACCCGCACACAGTCGACAAGAGCAGGCGCAAAGTTTCACACCATCAGGTACAGTACAAACTCCAATGGTAGACGACAAGTGTTCGGGGAAGAGAGGAGGGGAGGGGAGGAGAGAGGAGGGGAGGGGAGGAGAGAGGAGGGGAGAGGAGGAGAGAGGAGGGGAGGGGAGGAGAGAGGAGGAGAGAGGAGGAGAGAGGAGGGGAGGGGAGAGGAGGGGAGAGGAGGGGAGAGGAGGAGAGAGGAGGGGAGAGGAGGAGAGAGGAGGGGAGAGGAGGGGAGGGGAGAGGAGGGGAGAGGTTCAAAGGTAGAGGCGTGCCGATCGGAGGCGCAGATGCCAAT
This sequence comes from Salvelinus alpinus, assembly GCF_045679555.1. NCBI lineage: Eukaryota > Metazoa > Chordata > Actinopteri > Salmoniformes > Salmonidae > Salvelinus > Salvelinus alpinus. The sequence continues at coordinate 49,479,553 of NC_092089.1, read as the reverse complement.
AGCTAAGGCCCATTGGAGAAAGCCAATGATAAGGTCTTATCTGAGGAAGAGAGAGGGAGAAGGAGGAGAAGAGAAGAAGGCAGAGAGGAAGAGATGATCCTGTTAAATAGTCCCATTGTTGTTGCAGATTATATTGGGACTCATTAACGAGATTCTTTGAAATTATTCCACATTGGTAGGAAGATAATGAGAGCAATTTATTTTTTAAAGGGCATGTTAAAGAGGTCGGGATTATGAGGGAGTGCAGTGGGTGTGTGTGTTTGTGCATGTGTGTGTGTGCATGCATGTGTCTGTGTGTAGGAAACTATATTCACCTGATGGAATACCAGTGTTTTTGGATAAAAGGAGTTGAGAGCCAGAATTCAGAGTAAACACTTTTATCAATATATTTGAGTCTTTTCAGCACTGTTACCTAACTGAATAAATATTGAACCTTTTTTTGGTCTAACATAAGCCAGTGTGATGAACCCATCAATAATAACTATGCAGGCGTGTGAAATACGGAATTTTTATTTTTTTAAATGTACCCCCTTTTTCTTCCCAATTTCGTGGTATCCAATTGTTAGTAATTACTATCTTGTCTCATCGCTACAACTCCTGTACGGGCTCGGGAGAGACGAAGGTCGAAAGCCATGCGTCCTCCGAAACACAACCCAACCAAGCCGCACTGCTTCTTAACACAGCGCGCATCCAACCCAGAAGCCAGCCGCACCAATGTGTCGGAGGAAACACCATGCACCTGGCAACCTTGGTTAGCGCGCACTGCGCCTGGCCCGCCACAGGAGTCGCTGGTGCGCGATGGGACAAGGATATCCCTACCGGCCAAACCCTCCCTAACCCGGACGACGCTAGGCCAATTATGCTTCGCTCCACGGACCTCCCGGTCGCGGCCGGCTGCGACAGAGCCTGGGCGCGAACCCAGAATCTCTGGTGGCACAGCTTGCGCTGCGATGCAGTGCCCTAGACCACTGCGCCACCCGGGAGGCCCCAAAATACGGCATATTTAGCTTTTGTTCTGTTGAATGGTTTCTTTGACAGAACAGGTATAACTAGGTAACGATGAGGAAACAGTCCTCTGCATGTCCCACACCAGATGGTAAGTGTTGATAGCTTCACAACTGGGTAACACTGCAGACACAAACACATCCACTCTCACACACACACACACACACACACACACACACACACACACACACACACACACACACACACACACACACACACACACACACACACACACACACACACACACACACACACACACACACACACACACACACACAAACATGCACGCACACAGGAACGCGCACACACACTGCAACTATCAATCCCCAGAAGCATGACAGTTTTCTGACATAATTGGGTGATTTGGGTAAAAGTTTGAACAGATTCCATTAAAAACATCTACATGAGTTGCATGGCTTTCAGACTAAACATGTCTAAAGCCACGCACACGCACAGCGACAAAAAGTACAGAAAACGGTGAAAAATAATGAGAACAGCCCCAAAATACTCATCAGATATCAGCTCCATTCAGCTGTACTGGGGCCTATGGCTGGTTGTGTTTACTGAGAAGTCAGCCAGCAGCCTGTCTGCCACTACTATGCCAGGGGGATTCTCTCTCGCTGTCTCTCTCTCTCTCTCTGTCTCTGTCTCTCAGCCTCTTAACACTCACCCATCTGCAGAGTCCATTCCTCAACCCAACGCCTGTCACCAGCCCTTAAAGCCTCAAGCTAACACTCAGCACAACATCAGACACAAGTCCTCAGAAGATTTCTCAAGGCTTCACCTCAGGTGTGTGGAGACGGTACATAACTTGAGAAGAAAGTCCTGTCTGCCCCAGTGGAGGCTGGGGGAGGGAGAAATCGGAGGACAGGCTCAAAAGTGACACCAGCTTTGACTGATCAGCACACTGTTAGGAATAACACTGAAGTCCACAGCGTTGCTGGATGCTGCGGACTTACTGACAGATGTACGTCATCATTGAAAATCCAGGTCTTTACGTCACAGGGGTGACCCAGCCAAAATGGGAGTAGGGTGAAAGTTGCTCCTAGATGCTGATCTGGGGTCAGTTTGGCATGTTCCCCATTAATGGTTAAGGTTAGGATTGAGGCAAGGAAAGCTGATCCTATCCGGCAAGTTGCAGTTTACCAACGCCCTCAATGGAGGACGGTGCCCCCAAAACACGACATCACACGTCAACGTGACGGAAATCTGGTGCGGATGGGAAGAAGATTGCCACTCACCAGACTGCTTTATTACCCCATGGGGATAAATAGGGATAATCCCAGATGCGTAGCTCACTGCCGTCCCCTCTCGTTTAACCTGGAATCCTCCCCCGTTCCCTGATTGACTCAGCGGCCCGTAAACTTTCACTCCGTCATGACAGACAGGAGAATGAATACTGATAAGACAATCGCTCTTTCCAAGATGAGGTCCCTGTTCGCTCATTTAGCTTCAAAGGCACAAAGAGTGACATGCAGAAACACATGTAGCCTATAACAGCATCAGTGGCACACACACACACACACACACACACACACACACACACACACACACACACACACACACACACACACACACACACACACACACACACACACACACACACACACACACACACACACACACACACACACACACACACACATGCACACACGCACACAGACGCACACGCACACACAGACACCACCACCAACAACAACAGTGCTAACACATATCCAATGAGAGTCAGTTAGGATAACCTGTGTTGTCATTTAGAGTGCATTAGCAGCCTACTGGGTATAGCTGTGTGCAATAACAACAAAAGCACAGGTCTGAGAGAAAGAAAAAATGACGGCGGGGGGGGGGGGGAGAAAGTGAGAGGTGGGGATGAGAGGGAGAGAGAAAAGGGAAACACAAAACACAACCGGATGAGTGGCACATGACTGGACAGGATAGACTACACTGAATGTTGAAACGTAACAATTGGCTTCCCTGATGTAAAACCGCAGTGCGAAAAATAGCCTCTGTACACAACTAACACTGTTTGCGCGCCATCAGTGTCACCGGCGGTGCCCAACCATCCCACATAGAACGCTACAGCTCAGGGATGCCATTCTCCACCGAGCACCAGCGAGAGTTTGCCAGCGGTCATGGGGCGCATCAGTAGCCACCCACCCTGAATGTGATGGCACTCCCTTCTGACACCCTCGTTACTCTCTTCATCCCTCCTCCCTCATCCCTCGCTCCGTCATGATAACACCGAGCCACAGCGCCAACCACACGAGCTGGGAAACGTTTTGGAGGCACCAACAACAACAGAAACGCTCATCCACATTTAGCGAGGCTGCGGGGGCTGAAGAGGAGTGTCATTAAAACTTTGAACAAATAGAACTGGAGTGACAGCAGACGAGGAGAAGAGGATGGGAGGGGAAAGAGAGGAGGAGGGGGTGCAGGGGCGACGAGGGAGAGAACGGTGTCGAGAGGAAAGGTATGAAGCCAGAGCTTATTACAATAGCTCCAGGTGCCAGGAATACATGGTAGGGGTGGATTATTAATGCAGAGGAGAAGAGGAGGAGGCGGGGAAGAGAGCAGGGGAGGAATAAAACAACAACAATAACAGTGCTGGTGGTGCAGCAGGCTGGAGAGAGAGAGAGAGAGAGAGAGAGAGAGAGAGGGGGGGGGGGGGAGAGAGAGAGGGGGAGAGAGAGAGAGGGGGAGAGAGAGAGAGAGAGAGAGAGAGAGAGAGAGAGAGAGAGAGAGAGAGAGAGAGAGAGAGAGAGAGAGCGAGAGAGAGCGAGAGAGACAGAGAGAGATGGCCGCCAGGGGATTTAAACATCAGCAGTTGTGAATGAGAGCAGTGTGACACCTACTCATATCCCACACACCCTCCCCTCTACACACACACACACACACACACTGTGTACACTTTCACACACACATACATGCAGTACACACACACAGACACCAGATGGGCTTCTAGGGATTAAGGCGAGGCTTCTCCATCTTCTCTGAGCCTCACACAGACTAGCAGTGTCCACCAGAGCAGCTCTTCAGGCTAAAATGAGCATGTGAAAGCTGGAGAAAAGCTTTTTATAGGCCGGTGACTTCAAAAAAGAATGCCTCGATAATGCCCCCATAATTCCCCACTTGGGTTTACAGACGCCGTGTGTCAAGTGTCAAGGTTTTACTCCGGCACAACATGCAGTCTGGAGGATAGGGCAGGGCGCCGGAGGGTAGGGCTGCCGTCTTCTCGGCTCTTAACCAACCATGCTATTTGCGCTGTCCGTAACTTGTTTTGTACATAATGTTTCTGCTACCGTCTCTTATGACCGAAAAGAGCTTCTGGACATCAGAACTGAGTTGGACGAGGAGTTCTTCTTCGATGAGTCGGACGCGAGGGATATACTACGGACGCCCGACCAGGCCCAGATCCCCGTGATTCGCTGGGAAAGGAAGCGTAGGTTTCGCGGAAAGAGATCGGGTGCCTTGTGAGGAACACGCAACGAGTGGCTAATCTGCTCTTGCGTTCCATTCTGCTAGCTAACGTTCAATCGCTGGAAAATACATGCGACAAACTGAAAGCACGTATATCCTACCAACGGGACATTAAAAACGGCAATATCTTATGTTTCACCGAGTCGTGGCTGAACGACGACATTAAGAACATACAGCTGGCGGGTTATAAACTCTATTGGCAGGACAGAACAGCGGCCTCTGGTAAGACACGGGTCGGGGGCCTGCGCATTTCCGTAAACAACAGCTGGTGCACGATATCTAAGAAAATCTCAAGGTTTTGCTTGCCTGAGTTAGAGTATCTCATGATAAGCTGTAGACCACACTACCTACCAAGAGAGTTTTCATCTGTATTTTCATTGCTGTCTACATACCACCACAGCCCGATGCTGGCACTAAAACCACACTCAATGAGCTGTATTCCGCCATAAGCAAACAGGAAAACGCTCATCCAGAGGTGGCGCGCTGCTAGTGGCCGGGGACTTTAATGCAGGGAAACTTAAATCAGAAAAAAATTCTAGACCACCTTTACTCTACACACAGAGACGTGTACAAAGCTCTCCCTCGCCCTCCATTTGGCAAATCTGACCATAACTCTATCCTCCTGATTCCTGCTTACAAGCAAACATTTAAGCAGGAAGCACCAGTCAATAAAAAAGTGGTCGGATGAAGCAGATGCTAAACTACAGGACTGTTTTGCTAGCACAAACTCGAATATGTTCCAGGATTCTTCCGATGGCATTGAGGAGTACACCACATCAGTCACTGGCTTTATCAATAAGTGCATCGAGGACGTTATTCCCCACAGTGACTGTACGTACATACCCCAACCAGAAGCCATGGATTACAGGCAACATTCGCACTGAGCTAAAGGGTAGAGCTGCCGCTCTCAAGGAGCAGGACTCTAACCCGGAAGCTTATAAGAAATCCCGCTATCCCCTGACAGGCAAAGCGTCAATACAGGAATAAGATCGAATCATACTACAAGATACTCGTCAGATGTGGCAGGGCTTGCAAACTATTACAGACTACAAAGGGAAGCACAGCCGAGAGCTGCCCAGTGACACAAGCTTACTAGATGAGCGAAATAACTTCTATGCTCATCTCGAGGCAAGTAACACTGAATCATGCATGAGAGCATCAGCTGTTCCGGACGACTGTGTGATCACGCTCTCCGCAGCCGATGTAAGTAAGACCTTTAGACAGGTCAACATTCACAAGGCCGCTGGGCCAGATGGATTACCAGGACGTGTACTTCGAGCATGCGCTGACCAACTGGCAGGTGTCTTCACTGACATTTTCAACCTCTCCCTGTCTGAGTCTGTAATACCAACATGTTTCAAGCAGACCACCATAGTCCCTGTGCCCAAGAACACAAAGGTAACCTGCCTAAATGACTACCGACCCGTAGCACTCACGCCTGTGGCCATGAAGTGCTTTGAAAGGCTGGCCATGGCTCACATCAACACCATTATCCCAGATCCCTAGACCCACTCCAATTTGCATACCGAAACCAACAGATCCACACATGATGCAATCTCTATTGCACTCCACACTGCCCATTCCCACCTGGACAAAAGGAACACCTACATGAGAATGCTATTCATTGACTACAGCTCAGTTTTCAACACCATAGTGCCCTCAAAGCTCATCACTAAGCTAAGGACCCTGGGACTAAACACCTCCCTCTGCAACTGGATCCTGGACTTCCTGATGGGCCGCCCCCAGGTGGTAAGGGTAGGTAACAACACATCCGCCGGGCTGATCCTCAACACGGGGGCCCCTCATGGGTTCATGCTCAGTCCCCTCCTGTACTCCCTGTTCACTTATGACTGCACGGCCAGGCACGACTCCAACACCATCATTAAGTTTGCTGATGACACAACAGCCTGATCACCGACAATGATGAGACCGCCTATAGGGAGGAGGTCAGAGACCTGACCATGTGGTGCAAGGACAACAACCTCTCACTCAACGTGATCAAGACAAAAGAGATGATCGTGGACTACAGGAAAAGGAGGACCGAGCACGCCACTATTCTCATCGACTGGGCTGTAGTGGAGCAGGTTGAGAGCTTCAAGTTCCATGGTGTCCACATCACCAACAAACTAACATGGTCCAAGCACACAAAGACAGTCGTAAAGAGGGCACGACAAAACCTATTCCCCCTCAGGAGACTGAAAAGATTTGGCATGGGTCCTCAGATCCTCAAAAGGTTTGGAAACTGCTCGGCCTCCGACCACAAGGCGCTACAGAGGGTAGTGCGAACGGCCCAGTACATCACCGGGGCCAAGCTTCCTGCCATTAAAAGACCTCTATAACCGGCGGTGTCAGAGGAAGGCCCTTAAAATTGTCAAAGACTCCAGCCACCCTAGTCATAGACTGTTATCTCTGCTACCGCATGTCAAGCGGTACCGGAGCGCCAAGTCTAGGTCCAAGAGGCTTCTAAACAGCTTCTACCCCCAAGCCATAAGACTCTGAACAGCTAATCAAATGGCTACCCATGCATTGCCCCCCCCCCCCCCCCCCGATGCTGCTACTCTCTGTTATTCTCTATGCATAGCCACTTTAATAACTCTACCTACATGTACATAATTACCTCAATTACCACGACACCGGTGCCCCCGCACATTGACACATTGACTCTGTACTGGTACCCCCTGTATATAGCCCCGCTATTGTTATTTAATTATTTGTTATTCTTATCTCTTACCTTTTTTGGGGGGTATTTTCTTAAAACTGCATTGTTGGTTACGGGCTTGTAAGTAAGAATTTCACTGTAAGGTTGTATTTGGCGCATGTGACAAATACAATTTGATTTGATCTGATTTGGTTTGATTTGTGACTGCACAAACTGAGAGAGGGAGGCAGTAAGCATACTGTAGCTACCTGTAACCCCCCCTGGGATTACAAAGACAATTATATCTGTTTTGGTTGAGTTGTTCAGCTGTTGGTTCTATTGAACAGCTGATATTCGAAGAGGTGTCTGTGTTGGGTATTGGCAGGATTGAGAGAATGAACGAGTGAGGGAATATTATGAATAAAAGAAAAACACGTGACCTATTGAAGCGTCACAGGGGAAGCAGGGACAGTGACAACAGCCCACAGGGAGAGGGGGGAAAAAGGTACAGGTTAGCGTTCTCATTCCCAACAGTCACATGCACTTTTAATACATGGATTTAGTATTCATTTTATAGAAAACCGTGTTTCTGCCCCAAGAAATGTGTTTTCGTTCCCTTCTAACATCCGACCAAACCGTTAGAAGTGTTTGGCCGGATCTAATGACATGTGTACATTCATCTCCGGTCTACTACTCTCACTGAAAGAGGCCACAATCCTTTCATAGTACACATGACTGCTCTGCATGGGGCCTTGTTGTGGCACAGAGGGCGGTGAAATGGCTTGAACCAATTTTCCCCAAACCCTGGAGGCAACAGCCTTATCAGAACCCATGAACTGCACTGAAACACACTGATGTGGATGGTTAATGTGTTGCACTGAAACATACTGATAAAACACACTGATGTGGATGGTTAATGTGTTGCAATGAAACATACTGATAAAACACACTGATGTGGATGGTTAATGTGTTGCACTGAACATATGATAAAACACACTGATGTGGATGGTTAATGTGTTGCACTGAAACATACTGATAAAACACACTGATGTGGATGGTTAATGTGTTGCACTGAAACATACTGATGTGGATGGTTAATGTGTTGCACTGAAACATACTGATAAAACACACTGATGTGGATGGTTAATGTGTTGCACTGAAACATACTGATAAAACACACTGATGTGGATGGTTAATGTGTTGCACTGAAACATACTGATGTGGATGGTTAATGTGTTGCACTGAAACATACTGATAAAACACACTGATGTGGATGGTTAATGTGTTGCACTGAAACATACTGATAAAACACACTGATGTGGATGGTTAATGTGTTGATGTATCTTTCATTAACAGAACATTGATAAAAACTCATGTTTGTTTAAAGTACAATCCTGTGCCTTGCTTAGCGCACTAGTTCCATTCAGACCGAGGTTCAAACACTATTTGAAATTCCTTCAAATACTTTATCTTGGCTTGATTGAGCTTGCCCGACCCCAATGGAACAAATAGAATAGTGGCAAAATTGCAAACCACACCCTCTGACAGGGTAAAGCAAACGCTTAAATTATTTAAAAGATTTCAAATAGTATTTGAACCCAGGTCTGGTTCCATTTGACCCAGGGTTTGTGTTTATGGTAAACCCCAGAGCCTTAATAGGACACCAGGCAACTACGGGAGAGTCAACCCACAGTGTTGTAGTGTCAACCTGCACAGCATATGGTCAATACCAAAGCCTGAGCAACCTGGCATGTTTTATTTATTCAGTTTCATACATGGGCTTTCTGTATGTGCCTGCACTAGAGCATAGACAGAACCCTGCCCCATGACACACACATACAGAACCCCCCCCCCCCACACACACACACACACACACACACACACACACACACACACACACACACACACACACACACACACACACACACACACACACACACACACACTTACACGTCACACATATGCAGACTAAACTCTCTGCCATGGCCTCTCCTTTGGCCTGTCTGTTGATGTTTGTTTGCACTCCGATGATATGGGGGCCTGAAGACCATGACGAGAGATGAGAACGCCTGACCGGCTCCTCCATTCTACCCCACTGCCTCTCCTCAGTTAGTGGAAAAAGTCAGAGCTCTGTGGGGGGTCTTTTAGTGCCGCATCACAGGGCCCAATCAGGGCTGGCCCACAGGACCCCCTTAACCAAAACACACACACACAGCCTCATTTGACTGGAGGAAAAGGCATAATGATAGGATTGACACATGATGGAGCAAGAGAGAGAGAGAGAGAGAGATAGACAGATCGACAGACAGACAGAGAGAGTCAAAGAGACACAAAGGCAGACAGACAGGCAGACAGGCAGACATGCAGACAGACAGACAGACAGACAGACAGACAGACAGACAGACAGACAGACAGACAGACAGACAGACAGACAGACAGACAGACAGACAGACAGACAGACAGACAGACAGACAGACAGACAGACAGACAGACAGACAGACAGACAGACAGACACTCCCCCACACTCAGACAACCAGCCAGTCAGCCACCAGCTCTTCTTTTCTCCAGAGACAATCCAGACAGAAGTATGGGGAAAGATCTAGGAAAGATAGAAGTGTCTGACTGAGATCACTAGGTACTGTGGGCCTAGCTACCCTCTGCGGTTCGACGGATCATAACCAGCTAGTTACATCATAGAGATTCTCCCACCGCTCGGAGCAGATTGAAATTCGACGGACATAATAGGACCAAGAGGCACTGATCAGAATGTTTAAAAGCAACGGAACGACTGAACACAGATTAAGGACATGCCGGAGCTTGTACGCATTAGTAGAATCTATACCATTTCTCTGGCAGGCTCCTTAATGCATCGAAAGGAGAAGGAACCCACTGTGGGCTATCACAATTCTCCAACCCACTTCCCTGTGAAAACGTATTTCAATCGGAAAGCCCTATTTGCTATTCAGAGGGGCCTCTTAAATGCAAATTATTAAGATGACGAGAGAGAGGGGGGGAGTGGGCACAATAAGCCAGCTCTCCCCGAGAGAGACAGACAGACAGACACGCACGCACGCACACACACACCAAAGCACTAAAACCAGCCCAAACACACAGCAGTAGATTATTTACCTAAATGACTTGTAGGAAGTACATACAGGACCGCTGCACACTCCATACCTCAGCTACAAAGAGCTATTAACGCCAGACAAACATTAGCTAATGCACTGACAATGAAAACGTTGTCTCCTGATAAAGGATACGTGTAAAAGACTCCATACTTGGGAAAAATATCTATTTTCACGTGGAGTGTTGAGTCTCTTCATGTTACGATGTCTGATGATAGAGGCTTGTGATGAAAGGCAATCGTAACAGAAATGAGGATTGTGATTTACGCCAGGGGCGGGTTTTGTGGTTGTCAAGACGGACGCGTGAAGGTGGTGGTGAAGGCCTGTCCAAATACGACGACAAAGTGTTTCGCTTTTGAAGAGCGGGAACTAGTAGAGGGAAAGACAGATAAGGGTGCTGCCAGTCAAGCTCTGGTGAATTACATTTCAAATGGTCCATGCCTCAAGGCTACCGAAGCTATGGAGTTATATCTGAAAGAATAGATATTTCTTCTCATGTGTACGTTCACTATAGTGTTTGAATAACACTGGTTGGAGTGTGTTTGATAGTCCTGTATCAAACACAGACACTGCTTTTTATTTCATTTTGTTGAACCTTTACTTAACTAGGCAAGTCAGCTAAAAAAACAAGTCTTATTTACAATGAGGGCCTCCTCCGGCAAAGCCCTCCCCTAACCCAGACGACGCTGGGCCAATTGTGCGCCACCCTATGGGACTCCTGATCACGGCCGGTGGTGATACAGCCCGGAATCAAACCAGGGTCTGTAGTGACACCTCTAGCAGTACAATACAGTGCCTTAGACCGCTGCGCCACTCGGGAGCTTGGATCTGTAGAGGACAGATAAATGACTCTATAAACGGCACATTCTGGCGTGCCCAGTCAGACACACTAACAGTCCACTGTATATGGAGAAGACAGTAGTGAATGTGTCTCTCTCCCTGCTGAAATACCTTTCCCGGGAGTCAAAGCATGTTCCTCCAGCCAGCCATGCCACAAGGTGACACCCTGCTTCACAACGGCATGTAATCGTCCTCTGTTCTCTGAGATTGGATGGTTACCGTAAGACCAGTCAGCCAATAAGAAAAGCCTGTCCCGCATCACTTCCCCCGTGCCTCCCCTCTCCGAAACCAAGGTAACACAACCTTGTGCACACTTTCAACAAATAGGAGCAGAAGATGGTCCCAACAAGCCCAATACAGTCTGGGAGGGCGCGGAGGAGACTGCTTCACGCTCTGTTTCACCAACCTGATAGTGTGTGTGTGTGTGTGTGTGTGTCTCAGTCGGTGTGTGTGTGCTCTCTCTCAGCTGCGCACTACAGGGAGCAGCATGCTTTATTAAGTTTAGAACGAGGGAAGAAGGGAGAGGCGTCGTGCTCATCCACAGGCCTTTCATGTTCGCCAGTGACACCGTAACAGGACCTGCCCTCCAGGCTCGCAGCCTTGTCCTCACAGAGCCCACAGAGCCCACTGTCCCATCACACAAGACTACATGTACTCTGTGGTAGAAGACAAACTGTACTGTACTCTATAGAGTAACGTAGCACAATAACTACAGTACTGTGGTCTGCTGTAGCATGAGGCCTGGTCCCAGATCAGTTTGTGCTGTACAGTCAACTATTATTGGCATTGGCATTACAGGACACTCAATTGTATTCTATACAGTAGGAAGACACAAGTACTACTGTAATCCTACGTCTGCTATAAGTGCTGTAGCACTAGCCTGGTCCCAGATCTGTTTGTGCTGTATAGCCTGATCTGGGATCAGGCTACACTACCCCTCTCTGCCTATCACCCATATAAATAAGGCTGTGTCTGGTCTGAAGCTGGGCTAAATCATGAGTTACTGACCTCTTTTAACGAAGGCCTAACTGATCCAATAAACCCATTAAGGGTTTAGATTTAATGGGAAAACAAAGGCCTAAAGCCCAATGCACCAGGGACTGAGCTACTTGCCCTGCCTTCATCAATAACCTGGCTGAAGAGAGTCAAGGGACACCATGGGATTCAGATAAATGCATAGTTAGGGCCCATGCTTCTCAGTAGGAGTCCTGATCTAGGATGGGTTTTGCATTTTAGATTATAATGAATGGACAGCGGGGGGGGGCTGATCCTATTCTAAGAGTGGTTGTGAATACAGGCCCAGACTATTACAGGAGCCTATTACAACAGAGTTCAACCAGCTCTGAAGCAGTTTAAAGAACCGCATAGGTAAGGGCTTAGTGCAGCTAAAACGACAAGTCGACAAAAACAAAACAAACAACTTTTAGGCCAGACAGCCAGCCAGCCAGCCAGACAGACAGACAGACAGGCAGACAATTTAAGGCAATCAAACACTGTGGTCAGAAGGAAACAGTCAATTTCTTGAGGGGGCGTCCATCTAAGAACAACACAACTTAGTCTCTCTGTCAGCGCTGGAAACAAATCAGTTTCTTCAACCAGTAGACTGAGACTTTACAACATGTTGTTAAAAACAATGGCGTCATCCTCATTTCATTTCATTTCATATGAGCGTGTCTGTTGGGCTAAACTCCACGACAAGCTGAAACAGTCCAAATCCGCCGCCATTAAGGATTTGTACATCGTTGCCACTGAGCTAAAAAGCCAAGGCATTGCCTTATAGAATGTACCTGTGTGATATGTGTGTCACCATCTGTATAAGAGAGAGAGAGGGGGGGGGGGGGTGACCTTTGCCCCTTCTATCCTCCATCCCAACCCTCTCGGGAGTGATGAACCATGGGCAGAGGGACAGTCAAGCAAGGAACGGGAGAGAAAGTTATCGATGCGCCGGTCAATCCGTCTACATCCACAGCCCAGCCATCCGTGCCAGGCCCCGTCATCAGAGCTAAGTCCATTAAGCCAATACGGTCTCCATCAGCCAAATGGACAACCAGCTACTACCAGGGTCAAGATGGTTTATTGAGGAAGATGGTGGGGGTGGGTCATAGAAATAGAATGACTAGAATAGACAAAGCCGCTCAGACCACAGCCATTTGTCAATACTGTACACTCATGGGCACACTCAAAATAATATATTTCTATGGGATGGAGGAGGGAGGGTGATCTGTGGACTGAAGATCTCTCATATGAATCAATGAGAATTCCTAAGCAGCTGTGTATTATAATTATGTGCCTCAGAGACATGGCTTACTTGGGGGGGGGGGGGGGGCTGATAGTGAAGGGTGGAACTCAAAGTTATAAGAACAGAGCGAGGCACACCACTTGGTGATAGGGCGAAGGCTTTGGGGTGAGAGTGTTTTTGAGTGACACCGTCACAAACCTGTCTGTTCCAAGGAGCTCTCACCAAAACACATGGTGGCGCTGCCGTTTTGCTCCGAGACCAATCCCAGATTGAAGCTTTAACGTGACAGTCAGGAGACGACCACTAACTCACCCTGCGAGAGTCATGTGGGATCAGCTCACGCCACAGTCTGCACTCCATATCACAGTCAATCTGTTCAACACCCACCAACACGCATGCAGGCACACACACACACAGGCACGCGCGCACACACACAGGCACACACACACAGACACACACAGGCACACACACACACACACACACACACACACACACACACACACACACACACACACGCACGCGCACACACACACACACGCACAGCTCCTCTTGCTGCTAAGAAAATCATGAGAACCCTGAGGAGAGGATGTCAGCTCTGTGACAGAAGCACTGGCAGTGTGAAAAACAATATCTCCTAGTGAACATCATAGGCGCATGAAGCGGGTTAGGTGTGATGCACACGTCATGTCAAAGAGGTTTGCTGTGACTGATGACGTGTCAATCAGCAATAACAGACAGACACCTGCACTACACAGACAGACAGGCAGACAGACAGACAGACAGACAGACAGACAGACAGACAGACAGACAGACAGACAGACAGACAGACAGACAGACAGACAGACAGACAGACAGACAGACAGACAGACAGACAGACAGACAGACAGACAGACAGACAGACAGACAGGCAGGCAGGCAGGCAGGCAGGCAGGCAGGCAGGCAGACTTAAAAGCCTTTAAATGGATCCAATAACCCTCCCAGCCATACTAAAGACCAGACAGTACAAACTAACAGTACTATAATGTAATGTCATTGAGACTGTAATGTAATCTAGTCTCTAATCAGCCGCACAGCAGACTCCATCCATGCTGCGACGTATGGTCCTCTTCCTGTAGGCAGACTCCATTACCCACCAGCCCCGCCATGAAGCCCTGCAGACGTCAGGTGACCCCTCACGCAACCCTAACGGCGGCATCAATTATGCAGTTAAGACCGCGGGCTGAATGAGATCTGTTCCTTCCTGTCCCTGAGCTAGTGGATGATGAGGAGTATAGTACCGCATGGAACAGCACACACACACACACACACGCACACGTACACACACACACACGTACACACACACACACACACGTACACACGTACACACACACACACACACGTACACGTACACGTACACACACACACGTACACACGTACACACACGCACACGTACACACACACACACACACACACGTACACACGCACACGCACACACGTACACACACACACACACACACACACACAACGCTACATGCCCAGGACTTGACTCAGGCAGTCAGAAACTATCTGACTCATGCATGGGAATCCCATTACCAGCCTCGGCTCGCTGGTCTCCGATTCCACAGAAAACGGGATGACTCAAGAAGTCCTGACTTCTATCCCTGGGGCGTTAGTGGAGGATGGGAGGGGAGGAGGGAAAAACCAAAAGCTCACACATATGC
The DNA here is from genome assembly GCF_045679555.1 of Salvelinus alpinus. NCBI lineage: Eukaryota > Metazoa > Chordata > Actinopteri > Salmoniformes > Salmonidae > Salvelinus > Salvelinus alpinus. The sequence goes on along the minus strand of NC_092089.1, from coordinate 49,464,532 downwards.
ATATAAACACACACAAACAAATAAAAGCACATATATAAATGTACGCACACACACACACATTCACAGTACATTACACACACACATACAGTCTCCGTGGTCTGTTGCCTGCTCTCTCTCTGTTTGAGTTCATTCAACGCATCCTGGTTGGATAGAGAGGGCAGGATGTCGTAGGTTATAGGTACACAGCTCTCCTGTATCCCTGGAGGCAGAGAACTGGCTGGGGTGTGGTTACCACTACTGACAGAGCCATTTCTCTTCCTCCTACTGCACTAATATCCGTCCTTCATCATGTGTTTAGCGTCTGAACCTTTGACCCCCAGGCTACTGGGGCCCTCACTTGCTGGTGACCCTCATCCATAAAGACCGTGCCATACAAATGTGCTGTGCCATATAAACTTGCTGGAATGGAAGAAGAACCATGTATTCATGTTATGAAGTGTCTATCTCATCCATGCAGTGTACTGTACTTCACTGCAAACAGTTGGTGTGGTGTGGTAATGTAATGTAATGGGGAGTTATGACAGCCCTTTTCATTTGCAATTGACCTTTGACCTAAGCGATGGTCCTGGTTTAAGAGGCTAGCAGGACTATCAGGCTAATGATGCCTTTTGGGTGTGATGATGCGGAGGTGATGGTTATTGGATCTCTGAAGGTGACGGCAGCCCCGTGGACACCACAAGGACCGAGGCAGGACCCACAATGACACAGCACACAGGGAGGAAAAACTATGAGAGTTGTCTCGCAACCGCCTGACACTAAAAACATTGATGACCTCGAGAAAAGGGAACGGTATGAGCGTTAGCGCCGTGCTAGATGTCCCCTTCTGAAGCAAAAAGGCTGCAAAGTAATTGCAATTTGAACCAGCGAAAGGAGGACACGGGCCATTTACACAGCATCATCTACTGCGCTGTTAGCATTTGCGTGTTTGCTTTTACAGAGAGACTTCGACGGACGCTCTCTTTACCAAAGCCGGGGGGAGGTTTGCTTCAACCCACTCAACCCAACGGACCACTAGGTCATCTTCGAGACTAGTTGGATAAGAGGGGGAGAGAGGGATGGTGGGTGGCTAATGTTTGTCAGCTGCAGCCAGTCTCAATTGATGACCGGCTGTTCTGTGTGATTGTAGACATGAGGCGGGTGCAAAATGCTGATTAACACGGTTTGGTCGGCCCAGTGTAGTCAGTGCAGTATGTTTCCCCGGTACCACTCCCATAGTTCCTGTTTGTTTGTTTTAGCGAGACGGTTGGTAGTTTATCTTCTACAGGCTCCACTTTGTCATTCTTTGTCATTCAAGAAGAAGCTGTGGTTTATAGAAGCACCACAGGGCTGAGAGGAGAGGGGTGCTGGACTGAAACATGACTGCAGACATGTGAGTGACAGCCATACCAACAACCAGTCAGTTGAGAAGATTGAGTCCAGGTCACGGTGAGGTGGAGCGCCCTGCTTGGTGCCCACATCCATCTACCTGGAAGGAACGTTAGCCAAATGCTAAACAGCTGATAACACAGATGAGCTAGCAGCTGGGAAACATATTCCAGCGATAAATCGAGTCAAATAAAATAAGAATTGGCGAGGAGTTCTCAGTATCAATGCAAATGGCCTTCCTCGAGGGCAAATTAAATATTCAAGAAACGAACAGAAACATAATTCGAAATAAATGTAGGCTATTCATGCGAAGGCCCTTGTTCAATTATACAGAAGAGAATCATCTGGGATTTTGGAACACATAGGCAAGGTTTCAGCCAATGAAACGAAAGCACACTGACTTAATCATTAAAAAGAATGACAGTTATTTTAAAAACAGAGAATATCCAACAATACAACCTATTTATTCAAATACAGTATAACAGAGTTAGGTGTAGCGGGTAATATGCACCTTTAATGGATGAAATGCATCACCCAAGTTTTTATTAGACTCACATAAGACTATATACAAACTGAAATCCATGAGCGTTCAAAAATTATAATGAATTAATCATTAATTAGAGAACAGAAGTACGGTATGGGTGCGAGTTAGTTTTGGCTTCGGGTGTTCCTGCCCGTCACCATGTTTCAGTCACGCACGACTCCATGTAGGCCAACACAAAGATTTGACAAAGTCTGTATATTACCGCAAACACACACACAAACAGGTGACTTGTGTCACCTCTCTACCAAACAGCATTTAATGGGCTATTGACATTCACCCACCTCTGGCTTTCATTCCTGTCGGTCACAATCAACTCCAGATAAGAGAGAGCGAAAAATAAGCTGCATTTAAAGCCATAAAGAGAGAGAGAGAGAGAGAGAGAGAGAGAGAGAGAGAGAGAGAGAGCGAGAGAGCGAGGAGAGAGAGAGAGCGAGAGAGCGAGGAGAGAGAGCGAGGAGAGAGAGAGAGCGAGAGAGCGAGAGAGCGAGAGAGAGGAGAGGAGAGAGAGCGAGAGAGCGAGAGAGCGAGAGAGAGAGAGAGAGCGAAGAGAGAGAGAGAGAGAGAGAGAGAGAGAGAGAGAGAGAGAGAGAGAGAGAGCGAGGAGAGAGAGAGAGAGAGGAGAGAGAGAGAGCGAGAGAGCGAGAGAGAGAGAGGAGAGGAGAGAGAGAGAGAGGAGAGGAGAGAGAGCGAGAGAGCGAGAGAGCGAGAGAGCGAGAGAGAGAGAGAGAGAGAGAGAGAGAGAGAGAGAGAGAGAGAGCGAAGAGAGAGAGAGAGAGAGAGAGAGAGAGCGAAGAGAGAGAGAGCGAAGAGAGAGAGAGCGAAGAGAGAGAGAGAGAGAGAAGAGAGAGAGAGAGAGAGAGAGAGAGAGAGAGAGAGAGAGAGAGAGAGAGAGAGAGAGAGAGAGAGAGAGAGAGAGAGAGAGAGAGAGAGAGAGAGAGAGAGAGAGAGGGGACTCTGATAAGCCACCGCAGAGGCAGCAGTTAGAAAACATTTCTAGGGTTGGGACCTTAGGGAAGAAAACATTGCCTGCGAAACGTCTACAACTGACTCCAAGAAGTGTCTCAACAACTTAGGAAACTCCAGGAATTATTCCAGCTCTCCTAACGTCAGACAAACCTCCCATCTGAGACTGTACATTCCATTTTTTAAAGCAGCAGAGCTGATGGGAACAAAGCAGGAAAATATGAAGCACTGGGGATTTTAGAGAGAAAAAATGCTTCCAGATCAGTGCTCAGCCCTGCACACACACACACACACACGCGCGCGCATACACACACACACGCATACACACATGCACACTTTACATGTGCGACAAATTATGCAACTCACCGGCCAACCACATCTGCCTGTATAACTAATCAGTGTGACACACACACACACACTCAACATCACACACTCTCCTCTGGACAACGACTGACGATCTGTAAAAACACACACCAAAAAACGTTGTTAGTTTCGTAGCTTAAAGAGGCAGGTTTGAACAAAAACTATTGTTAATGGTTTATCTGTGGCGCTCAGAGATTGCTGACACTGTCCGTTTGTGAAAAGCCTGAACAGTCCATTAACCAGGCTATTCTGTCGTAATAGTTTGTCAAAAAAGCCTGCAAAAGAGTGATGCTGTATGCTAAATGCCTCTCAGTTCACCCCAGAGTTGCTCCATTCACCATGGTGTTGACTCAGTGCTTTGTAATGCTCTGTTTCTGACATGCTCAGTCATGCCAAAGTTAGCTCTGTCATTGAAGCTCCACAAACAGGCCTGCGGGGGGAGCACGGAGGACAAGGCAGCAGCAGCGGTAGCCAAGCCCAGAACAGTGCTCCTCAGTGGGGCTCTTATCTCACTCTATCATGGGGCTGAGCACAAACCCCACGATGCATGAGTATTTCAGGCCCAGCCAACACGGCAACCTTCACAACAACCCCGGTGTCTGGCAATATATGATGTATGACTGCATTCACGAGAGAGAGTTTGTGTGTGTGTGTGTGTGTGTGTGTGTGTGTGTGTGTGTGTGTGTGTGTGTGTGTGTGTGTGTGTGTGTGTGTGTGTGTGTGTGTGTGTGTGTGTGTGTGTGTGTGTGTGTTTGTTTGTTCTATAATATGTTCTACAGCACAAGAGTGCAATCGAAACATGCAAGAGGTCAATAGTTGACCAATTACATTCAAACCAAATTGTATTCGTCACATGCTTATTGTATTCGTCACATGTAAACAACGGGTGTAGACTAACAGTGAACTGCGCTTCCCAACAACGCAGAGAAAAAAAAAAGATAAATTATTATAATACGCAGAAGAAATACAAAATGAGTAACGATAACTTGGCTATATACATGGGGTACCAGTACCCAGTTGATGTGCAGGGGTACGAGGAAATTGAGGTAGATATTACACTGAGTATTCCAAACACTAGGAACACCTTCGAAGTTGATTTAACAAGTGTCATCAATAAGGGATCATAGCTTCTATCTGGATTCACCTGGTCAGTCTATGTCATGGAAAGAGAATGTTTTGTATACTCAATGTATGTACATATAGGTAGGATGAAGTGACTAGGCAACAGGATACGGTCTTCCTCTGACAACGCCTGGTATAGAGGTCCTGGACGACAGGGAGCTCGGCCCCAGTGATGTACTGGGCCATACTTCCCTGTAGCGCCTTATGGTCAGATGCCAAGCAGTTGCCATACCAAGTGGTGATGCAGCCAGTCAAGATGCTCGCAATGGTGCAGCTGCAGAACTTATTGAGGATCTGAGGGTCCATGCCAAATCTTTTCAGCCTCCTGAGGGGGAAGAGGCGTTGTTGTGCCTTCTTCATGACCGTGTTGATGTGTGTGGACCATGATAATTCCTTAGTGATGTGGACACCGAGGAACTTGAAGTTCTCGACCCGCTCCACTACAGCCCCGTCGATGTGGATGGGGATGTGCTCGGCCCTCTGTTTCCTGTCGTCCACGATCAGCTCATTTGTCTTGCTGACGTTGATGGAGAGGTTGTTGTCCTGACACCACACTGCCAGGTCTCTGATCTCCTCCCTATAGGCTGCCTCATCGTCATCAGTGATCAGGCCAACCACTGTCGTGACATCAGCAAACTTAGTGATGTGTTGGAGTCGTGTGCGGCCACGCAGTAGTGGGTGAACAGGAGAGTACAGGAGGGGACTAAGCTTGCACCCCTGAGGGGCCTCTGTGTCAGCGTGGCGGATGTGTTGTTGCCTACCCTCACCACCTGGGGGTGGCCAGTCAGGAAGTCCAGGATCCAGTTACAGAGGGAGGTGTTCAGTCCCATTGCCCTGAGCTTAGTGATGAGCTTGGAGGGTACTATGGTGTAGAACGCTGAGCTGTAGTCAATGAACAGCATTCTCACGTAGGTGTTCCTTTTTGTCCAGTGTGGAGTACAATAGAGATTGCGTCATCTGTGGATCTGTCAGGGCGATATGCGACAGGTTACCTTGGCGTTATTGGGCACAGGGACTATGGTGGTCTGCTTGAAACATGTAGGTATTACAGACTGGGTCAGGGAGAGGTTGAAGACACTTGCCAGCTGGTCAGCGCATTCTCTGAGTACGCATCCTGGTAATCCATCTGGCCCCATGGACTTGTGAATGTTAACCTGTTTAAAGGTCTTACTCATAGCGGCTATGGAGCACGAGATCACACAGTCGTCCAGAACAGCTGGTGCTGTCTTGCTTTGAAGCGTACATAGAAGGAATTTAGCTTGTCTGGTAGGCTCACGTCACTGGACAGCTCGCGGCTGGTGTTTCCTTTGTAATCCATGATAGTTTGCAAGCCTTGCCACAACCAACGAGCATCAGAGCCGAAATATTAGGATTCGATCTTAGTCTTGTGTTGACGTTTTGACCGTTTGATGGCTCGTCGAAGGTTGTAGAGGGATTTCTTATGTGTCCGGATTAGTGTCCCGCTCCTTTAAAGTGGCAGCTCTAGCCTTTAGCTCGGTGCAAATGTCACATGTAATCCATGGCTTCTGGTTGGGATATGTGGGGCCGATACTGTGGGTACGAAGTCGTCGATGCACTTATTAATGAAGCCGGTGATAAACTCCTCAATTTTATTGGTTGAATCCTGGTACATATTCCAGTCTGTGCTAGCGAAATAGTCATGTTGCTTAGCATCCGCTTCATCGGACCACTTCCGTATTGAGAGCATCACTGGTACTTCCTGTTTGAGTTTTCGCTTGTACACTGCCTTGCAAAAGTATTCATTCCCCTTGGCGTTTTTCCTATTTTGCTGCATTACAACCTGTAATTTAAATTGATTTTTATTTGGATTTCATGTAATGGACATACACAAAATAGTCCAAATTGGTGAAGTGAAATTTAAAAAACGGAAAAGTGGTGCGTGCATATGTATTCACCCCCTTTGCTATGAAGCTCCTAAATAAGATCTGGTGCAACCAATTACCTTCAGAAGTCACATAATTAGTTAAATAAAGTCCACCTGTGTGCAATCTAAGTGTCACGTGATCTCAGGATATATACACCTGTTCCGAAAGGCCCCAGAGTCTGCAACACCACTAAGCAAAGGGCACCACCAAGCAAGCGGCACCATGACGACCAAGGAGCTCTCCAAACAGGTCAGGGACAAAGTTGTGGAGAAGTACAGATCAGGGTTGGGTTATAAATATCAGAAACTTTGAACATCCCACGGAGCACCATTAAATCCATTATTAAAAATTGGAAAGAATATGGCACCACAACAAACCTGCCAAGAGAGGGCCGCCCACCAAAACTCATGGACCAGGCAAGGAGGGCATTAATCAGAGAGGCAACAAAGAGACCAAAGATAACCCTGAAGGAGCTGCAAAGCTCCACAGCGGAGATTGGAGTATCTGTCCATAGGACCACTTTAATTAAGCCACACACTCCACAGAGCTGGTTTTACGGAAGAGTGGCCAGAAAAAAGCCATAGCTTAAAGAAAAAAATAAGCAAACACGTTTGATGTTCGCCAAAAGGCATGTGGGAGACTACCCAAACATATGGAAGAAGGTACTCTGGTCAGATAAGACTAAAATGTTGCTTTTTGGCCATCAAGGAAAACGCTATGTCTGCCGCAAACCTAACACCTCTCATCACCCCGAGAACACCATCGGGATGTTTTTCATCGGCAGGGACTGGGAAACTGTTCAGAACTGAAGGAATGATGGATGGCGCTAAATACAGGGAAATTATTGAGGGAAACCTGTTTCAGTCTTCCAGAGATTTGAGACTGGGAATAGTTATGCACGCTCAAGTTTTCCGTTTTTTTTGTGTTATTTCTTGTTTGTTTCACAAGAAAAAAATATTTTGCATCTTCAACGTGGTAGGCATGTTGTGTAAATCAAATGATACAAACCCCCACTGTAAGCAGGAATCAGGAGGACAGAGTTATGGTCAGATTTGCCAAATTAACAGCAAGGGAGAGCTTTGTATGCATTTCTGTGTGTGGAATAAAGGGGTTCTGGAGGTTTTTTCGCCTCTGGTTGCACAGGTGACATGCCAGTTTCGCTGCATTAAAATCACCGGCCACTAAGAGCGCTGCCTCTGGATGTGCACTCTCTTGGTAAATAGTATGGTCTGCAGCTTATCATGAGTAGATCAGCATTAATATTGCAGATAGATTGTAGGTTATATCGGTTAAATTGTTTGCATCATTTTCTAATGCTCCTTATTTACATGTATCCCCTACCCTACCATCCCTACCCTAATTGGAGTAAACTAGTGGACAAAAATACTTCTACTGCTACTGACAGCTATTTCACTCACATCTACGGTACCTGTAGTTAAATAATTACACATATATTCCTTATTTTCTCTTTCTTCAAGTGCTGGATTTTCACCCTCAGCGGCCAATCCACCATTAACTCTGATCTTCACTCCAACCGTTCTGATGTCCACTGATGAATCCATCTTTCCCAGTATAATGCCATTTTGCTATTTACTTTTGCAATAGATCCTTCCATTTTACTATGATGTCTTACGAGGGTCCTGAGAGGGTTCTGAACATTTTCACCGATATTTCTCGAAAAGGAAATACTTTACCCGATTATAATGATATTTCCCACACCAGCCTTAACCTTACTCGAAGCTGCCGTTCGGTCTTGACGTTGCATAGAAAAACCAGCTAGATGTACAGTATATTATCCATGTCCTTGTTCAGCCAAGACACAGAGAAACATAGGATATTACAGGTCCCATTGACAGGATAGTCTTGAACGGAGCTCGTCCAGTTAGTTCTCCAGTGATTGTACGTTTGCCAATAGAACGGAGGGTAGAAGCAGTCTATTTAGTCATCGACATAGTCTCATCAGGGAGTCCGCTCGTTTGCCTCTCTTGCTCTTCCTCTTTTGAGTCCTGGGGATTAGGGCCTGGTCCGGGATGAGCAGTACATCCACAGCTGCCGACTCGTTAAAGTAGACATTTTCATTCAAATCGAGGTTAGTGATCACTGTTCCAATGTCCACGAGCTGTTTTCAGTCATAGGAAATGATGGCGTAAATATTATGTACAAAGAAAGTTGAGATCAGCGTAAAATAAACACACAAAATAGCAGCATTGGTCAGGAGCCCGTAAGACGGCAGATACCCATCTCTACGGAACATTCCTCTGCACAGGACGGAAGTACTTGTATGTAGAGTGGCTGGCGTGACGTAAAATGTGTCAATAACAGTCCAGAGCTGCTGTTCTCTTGTCAGCTGCACAGTGATTACCGCACAGGTAATGAGAGAGAGGCCGTCCTCATTTGTCATGCTTTGTGGTGGGGGGGGCGGCCATGCAAGACCGATAGAGCCATCTACTGTCTGAAGATACAATGCTAGAAGAGCTCCTGGGTCCACAGAGGGAGGGAGGGGGAGGGGAGAGAGTGTGTGTGTGTGTGTGTGTGTGTGTGTGTGTGTGTGTGTGTGTGTGTGTGTGTGTGTGTGTGTGTGTGTGTGTGTGTGTGTGTGTGTGTGTGTGTGTGTGTGTGTGTGTGTGTGTGTGTGTGTGTGTGTGTGTGTGTGTGTGTGGCCAATTGAATATCACAACATATCTGGGTTATTGTTGCAACTCCGCCAGTGTTAGTGAGTTCAGTGTACAACTGACTTTACATGCTACACATCACATCCATTCATTTCACTATTTTTCATTGTCACGCAATTCTAAATCATAAAAGCACAACATCGACCAAAGGAAAGTTGATATGTTTGAATTTAGAATGTGAAGGTTGATAAGAGCGACTTGTGGATTTGAAATCCATTCTATTTCATTGCGATGGTGATTCTATTGATAAGAACAAAATAACATTTGAATATGATGACATCACAATCTAAAAGAGCTATGATGTGTTATAATGTTTGGATGTTTGGCACCAATTTTGATTTGTAATTCAGTTTTGGTTGCAACAACCCCAAGACTAGACTAGACTAGACTACAATTGCTTCTGCAATTGAATTTAGGCCTAGGTGACTGAATAGCATGACTGGATGGATTTCACACATATTGAAACACATAGACATGCAGAGATTAAACCAGGGGTGGAATTTTCACTAGGGACGGGACGCCCTGACATTCTGAAATTATTATATATTTTTTTTAATATAATTTCACTGTGATACAAAAAGCAGCACCGGTGTGCTTTAGGACCATGCAGACGCCTCGGCAGGCTGTTTAGCGGTTTTAGAGGGCTGGATTCACGCATAAGGACAGCCAGGTTGTGTCCCCCCCCCCCAACTTCTAAAACCAAAGTTCCGCACCTAGATTACACATCCGGTTTAGTAGTCCAGTAGTAGTCGCTCTATTCGTAAAGAATAAAGACAGAGATGCACCTCATGCACCTGTTGTACGGACGTGAACGGCACCTCAAATACTCTCACACAGACATGCACGTGCACGTGTGTTTCCGCAAGGAAGACATTGGCCCGGAGTCGGAGTGTGTGAGACGCACAGCGGAGCTAAAAGAAACAGAGTTAAATGGGGGGGAGGGGTTCAATGAATGATGGGTTCCGTGACTCATTAACTGTTAATGTTCCATGTTGATCCTCTGTATCTTCATGTGACTTAAAGAGGAGATAGATAATATCCCTAAGATCGAGTCTTTCCCTGCGTACTGATCTTGAGTGATGTTTCGCTTTTTTCCTCTCTGAAATGACTAGGGTAAGAATGGAGGGTTGGGAAAAACTGGTCCTAGATCTAGGACCACTGTAGGCAACTTCTATCTCAAACCCATTTAAGATAAGGTGAGCAGTATGAATGAGTGTTACTTGGGACACATACCGAGTGTTAAGGTCTTAGTCAGAGGTTTTCTCTTATCATCCTCTTTGTTGAACAAGAGACCTGTCAGAAGGAAACGTGTCCCATAATAAGACGTCAGTCAACCATCCACCTCCTAAACGAAGGGAACTAACAGACACTTCCTGGGGACTGTCTCTGACAATGACAAGGCCCTCCTTCATTCTGCACTCCACCACGTTGTAATGGCAAGCTAAGCACTGGTGTAACAAAGGGGACTTGAGGTCAAGAAGTTAAGCCAAGGAAGAGATTGGAGAGATGCAGGTGTCAAGGGCTTGTGACGAGTGTGAATTAGTGATCCCCACAGAGTACAGCAGCTTTGGTCGTCTATTAGTTGAAAAATATTATCTCATAGGAACAGAAATAAGCGTGAACGTATTAGATTACTTCTTATCCTCGGTAACAGAAGCAAAAGCTGATATAGTCTTTTCTGATTGGCTCCAATAACTCCAAAAACGGTACAACACTGTGGTTACTTCCTCATACTCCGCTGCTGGATAGTCCAATGTGAGATCAGCAGTTAACAAGAAAGGGGAAGCTGCAGTTTGACTGAGCGCTAGGGGAAAAAACGTTCTGCTTTGCTAAGAGGAGATAAAACAGACATCTAAACTATTACTTAAAAAATTGCCTGAGGCTTAAGATAAAAACGGAGATATTTATATTAGCCTGAAGCAAAGAATAGGGAGGGAGCCACAAGGGTATTCTAATACCGTTGTAACGCCAATGTTTAGACGAGGGGTGTCAAACGTGCCTGTGTCCATTTGCAGTCCAACATGTGATTCCACCTGGCACCCAACACTAGCCTCTGATCGTTCGAAAATCTGTTTATTGGTTGCTGTCGACTTTATTGCCAACGCGCATCCCTCTTGACATTTCAAGAGATAAACCCTAAGGCAAGATGACTGCTTTAAACCATGGCCAACATCATCTCATCTCAAAGAGACCCGTCTGGTACCGGCTTACTGGACATCCTCATGACCTGGTGTCTCAATCACATCGCAACTTTATTGAACTCTGAACAGTATTACATACTCCATTGGGTTTACTGTAAACTCGAAGTCAATGTTCCATTGGTGCCAAGCTGAATAACTCAATGTCCACACAAGGACATTGAGGCTCTGTTGAGGCTCCATTGAGGCTCCATTTCACTCCAGTTACCAAGGACACAGAGAGAGGGAGGCAATCAGAGACAATTGCCTTCTCTTTGTTGAAGATTCGGGGGAAGTGCTTTCTATGGTAATGGATTCAAGGTTAGAGGAAACGGACGCTACGGGCGACGTTCTCCTTGAAATTGGAGACGGACGACAAGCGACATCATCACCGACCACCAATCAGAGAGGCCATTCAATCTCATCGGGGTTGGGGATGAGACGGTCTGACAGTGACGTGTGAGAGCGGACTCAGATACTCAGATCCTGTGATGAATCCACGGCATACAGTTGACCTCTTTCAGATGTGTACTCACACACAAGGGTTCTTCATAACCCAGCCGAGAGTGGCAGTCGTTAAGTGTCCTTTAAAATAACCTCCATCAATCCCTAGATTAGACAAAGAGAGATGTGACTGGAAGTCATGACGAGTGGATGACTCAGACAGACAGGACGTGGGAAACTGTGATAAATGACAGCCTGTGCCATGGAGAGATGATCGGTGGGTGTACATAATGGCAAACAACATGCCTTATCATCGGCCACACAACACCCTGTTTCTCAATAGGCTGTGTCTAGAGCAGGCCCCATGTCAACAGACTATACTCCGATGCCTTTCTGTGAGACGCAAAGGCCTGGTCCGTATTCATTATAGCACACCATAGCAAAAGGTTTCGCAAATGACAACAGAAGTAAGACTTTGTTATTGGACGAGTCTGGGTAGTCCCTCCCCTTTTCAGTCCGTTTGGTGCCTAATGAATACTACCCTGGAGACTGGTAGAGGTAGGGGCTGTTTAACTGGCACTCAGCAGGGTAGGGAACAAGCAAGCAGTGATGTCACCCAGGCATGTCTGTCACAGTGAGACCATGGAGACGGCCTGTCCCCAGCCCCTCAGTGGTGGTGATGGTGCCATCCATCCCCCCCTGCTCCCTCTGCCCAATACAATGGTCCTCATCCACAGCGTGCATCTGTGACCTCCAAGAATAACAAAGAGTGACACTGTTCTCTCCCAAATGAAAAGACTCCGTCCATGTCTGTCTGTGAGTGCGTAACCCCCTCCATTCTCCATCCCAGAATCCTTTGCTCTAATAACTAGGTTGTAATTCACCCTATTTGGGTGTGTCAGCTCTGCTTTGAGACTTTGAGGCCTCCCCTATCGCTGTTTTTCTTTTCTTGAGGGGTACGCTATCGTTCCCCCAAGCTGGCCAAAAAACAACGGCTGTCTTTGTTTTTCTTTGGGGTTCTTCATCTATGGGGCGCTGGGCAGGGAGGGGGGGGGGGGGGTTTAGGATTCTGTCTCAGACATGGACAAAACAAAAGGCAGACTTATTCATTCATACCCCATACCACCCAGTAATGTCTTTATAGTGAAGCACAAAGAATGCGATAGTGCTTTACAGAAGACAGACTCAGGCTCGCTGTGCTATTACCTTCTCTTCTCTCCCAGAGCACAGATCACTAGAGACTCATGTTTACTCTTTTCTCCCAAATATGATTTCAACCGCCCCTCACCTCCTCCATCATCATCCCCTCATCTCCCTCTCTCTATTTATCTCTCTTGGTGGGAGACACTGTCTTATACCATTACAGCGATTCCCATACTACAGCATCTCTCTCTCCCTGCTATGTGGATGCTTCTCTCTGAGATAGATATAGACTGTCGACTTTATTATGCATTTACACAGATAGTTAATGCGTAGTTTGCGCTTCGGGTGGAAAGGGGAATGACAGAGAGCTCATACACACACACACACATGCATGCACGCCGCATACACACACACAAGCATGCACGCCGCATACACACACACACACACGCATGCACGCCGCATACACACAAACCCATACATCATACTAATGAGATACATTTGTATACAGGTACAAAGTCCTAACCTACACCGGGTACACTGACACACCTTAACCAAAGGATATACACACACAGTCTTATGCGCTCACACAAAGACAAATGACTCAAGTGATTCCATTTGACAGACGCACGCAATTAAATTCGCAATGAGATATGATCCTCTAAGAAAAACAAGGCCCCAGAAGAAAAAAACACGAGACAGACAGCCTGCATGATGAGAGACGAAACAAGAAATCAGCGCTAATCATCAGACATCCTAATTACGCTTGATCTGCGTCCCAACTGGCACCCTATTCCCTACCTGGTGCACTCGTTTCAACGAGAACCCTATGGGCCCTGGTCAACAGTCGCACACTATGTCGGGAAGAGGGTGCCATTTGGGACACAGCCTTGGACATGTAGCACTGCTGAGTGCCTAGCCTGGCTAAGACCCATCCAGCCACAGAGACAAAGCGAATCAGCATTCGTTCCCTGCTCCTCCTACACAAGGCTTAGCCGCCTCGCCGGCGTCCTCGCCTAGGGGAGCGTGCCACCCCTGTGCGCCTCAACAAGAAAATAGGCCACCGGCCTACTGCGGTAATTGGGGAAAGAGATGGGTCAGATTGTGGGGAGGACACCCGGCTCGGGCGGCGCCACAATGTAATCAGATGGCGTCTCCATATTGTCCGATTTCTCCATTGTAGATGCATAGACAGTCGTTAGACTCGTCACTCATGTCTACTTTCCATTAGCATGCCTGGTGTTTCTCTTCACCATAGCTTAAGGGGTGAGCTTACATACCTGAGGCACATTAAAGACTCTGTATCCCCCTACGGTATCAGTCAAGCTTTCTGGGTATCTGGTGGAAATAGCATAGCTGACAACTGGCAGCCAGACCACTTATCGTGAGCGTTATGACCTGACGCGATTGCTGAACAATCCCATCACCAGTCGGAGTACATGGGTAGAATGTAGTAGCAAAAATACTGTAGGCTTATATGCACAGTCCAATGCGATGCATGCTTGAGTTCCATTTAAAATACATCATCACAGTTAGGTCATCCAAAACAGCACTGATGTTCGCAATTTGCATTGTAGATGCGCTCGGGCAAACTTGGATCTTTAGGAGTTACAACGAGCTGTGTGACGGGGGGAAATTAGAGACACCTAATATTTCGTACAACTCTTACTACCTAAGAACCAATTCACAGCTGTAGTAATTCATGAGCTGCACATAAATCTCCTGCTGAACTCAGTGTCCTCTGAGGATTCCAATATCCCCACAGCAACAGGAGCGGGTCCATATCCCGGCCTAGTAATCCATCGTGGTGTGCTACCTCATTAAAATAAATCCAGAGAATGAGAAACACAGCATGCTCACCCCCCCCCCCCCCAACAGCCAAATGTCATCCCAGCAATGTCAGCCCACGGTAGAACGCAAACCCCAAAACTCCCAGTGGTCACCGCCACTCTCACTCCTGCATGCTTTTATTAATCCATTCGGAATTTGTCATTGTTGCTCTCTGTGGAATTTCCAGCTCGCGACCAGTCAGACACAGCGTACCAGAATGCCTTTCCAAGACCAGACAATCCAATTGAATTAGGCCTGACCCCATTTAGTCGACTGGTCGATTGTTTGGTCGATAGGCTGTTGTTCGACCGAGACTTCTTTAGTCGAGCAGTAGCAAAAATTGAATAATCCATGGTGGAGGCCGTGGGGATGGTACAGTCCATCACTCTAAGACATGTACTACTGAAATTGTATACGGTTACGGACAAGGGCGCAACCCTAACACAATTAATATGATTTTATAACAAATGCGCGTTTGGTAGTGGTAGCTGTCCGTGGTTCTGAAACATCAGTGTGCTGTTAAATTGGCGCCTTTTCCTAGACCATGTTGCTACGTGCATAATAGCAAAGTTAACCAGCAAATTGGTGTTAAGAACAATGTGGCGGAGGCAGCAGAGGAGTTAGGAGAGGAGAAAACAGCCCTTGCATTAATTGCCTAAGAAAAGTGAGGAAACCCCAACTTAATTAGGTCTATAATCAAAAGCCTAACTGTTAAATGCGCTGGCTTTATAAATCACCCATATATATCTACAGAAATGAGACAGATCCTGCTTCTGTTGCCTGTTTGAGGCTGATTCTGTGAGCACCAAGCCTCAGCAAACCACAACATGTCGGATAAAAAAATGTCGGATAAAAATAAAAATCACAAATTTGGCAGTTTGTATCCTTTGCAGTGCTGTAATAAAGGCTTTACACAACAGCCTCTTTGGTATTACTTGTGTAGTTTACACTGTTCATAATAACAACCCTCCTTTTTCTTGATCTCCTTCTTATTGTATTTTTACTATTAGTATTATTATG
Source organism: Salvelinus alpinus (assembly GCF_045679555.1). Taxonomy (NCBI): domain Eukaryota; kingdom Metazoa; phylum Chordata; class Actinopteri; order Salmoniformes; family Salmonidae; genus Salvelinus; species Salvelinus alpinus. The sequence continues at coordinate 49,449,006 of NC_092089.1, read as the reverse complement.
ATCATCATTATAATAAGAAGAAATGTAATTATCATTAGTAGGCTTAGTATAGCAGCCTTGTATAACCACTATCGAGCTCAAGGCCAAAGAGCGCATCCTGTTTAGTCTTAATACCGAGTGGCGCAGCGTTCTAAGGCACTGCATCTAAGTGCTAGAGGCGCCACTACAGACCCTGGTTCGATACCGGGCTGTATCACAACCGGCCGTGAGTCCCACAGGGCGGCACACAATTGGCCCAGCGTCACCCGATTTAGGGGAGGATTTGGCCCGGGGTAGACCATCATTGTAAAATAAGAATTTGTTCTTAACTGACTTGCCTAGTTAAATAAATACCGTAACTAACTTAGGCCTATAATTCAATACTTACATAGGCTACTGTATCAATCAATCATTAATTCGTTCATGTCAGCACACAGCATACAAGTCATTCATGATTTGAAATACAATCAAGCATTTGAGTTTTGAAATGAAACAACAAAGAGGACCCTGAATAATTAGCTTGAACAATAAATAAACCGCTCCATTTCGCTAATTGCATTCACGAATGAACGCAACTGTTGTTAGCCATTGCTGTAATAAAGGCTTTACAAAAACTAAAAACTAAAAAAAACGTTACAACAGACTCTCTGGTACGCCTATAATTAATTTAGGGTTGTTTACATTGTTCCAAATGGTCATAAAAATGATATTGTAATCTAACACACATAATATGCAGTCTCCAGTCAAATTTAATCCACACATCTGATTTCCCCTTTACCTCCTGAGCAACCAGTTTCAATTTGTTTTTGTCACGTCCTCTGCATTGATTTTGTTGTCACATGTGTTATGGTGTTCGGAGTTTGTTATAACTAATTTATTCATGTGATTATGATATGCTATAGGTCAGGCCCTATTAGTCACATGCAGTCGACGCATTCATGTGTCACGTAAAGAGAGCAAGGGTTAAGGGAATAGGGAATGTTTTTCCTAAACAAATGAGGGATTTAGGTGACAGAACTTTCCAGTCAGAAATGGCTGTAATCATGTTCCAGCTTCAGCAACACGGACAGCGCGATGAACCCTGTTGATGGTCTGTGGTGGTCGCTGCAGCAGGGAGGAGAGAGAGACAACGGGTGCTAGACACACAAGTCACTCGCTGTCATTTGTTTTTCACAGCGCAGCAAGTCTGAGCCTGGCCCGGCACAATCAAATCAATTGCAGTCGGACTCCCTCTAGTCATTTATGTGTCTTAATTGTTTAATCAAACAGTGCCCTTAAAGCATCAGACAAGCTCAGTGCATATAGTTGAATTGATTAAAACACATAGGATGTGTCCATACACAGAAAAATACACATTTTAACATTTCGACCAATCGATTGGTTGAAAGAACAGACGACTCTCGGTCGACCAAGATTTATTTTTGTCAGGGACAGCCCTAAATGTAATAGATGTGCCTGCTAGCCCTGTTAGCATCCCACCCTGAACAATGCTAACAGAGTTAGCGTTTCATCCTCAATACAGCCTTAATCTAGCTGTACCTCCTTCCCTATGACTACAGGCTAGTCCTATCCCCCCTCTAAAGCTAGGCTAGCCTGTTAGCTTACCACCCTGAAATTAGGCTAACTCTGAATTTGTGTTCCATCCTCAATACAGTCCTAACCTTTACTCCACACACAGAGATGCATACAAAGCTTTCCCTCTGCCTCCTTTTGGCAAATCTGACCATAACTCTATCCTCCTGATTCCGGCTTACAAGCAAAAACTCAAACAGGAAGTACAAGTGACACACTCAATATGTAAGTGGTCTGATGAAGCAGATGATAAGCTACAGGACTGTTTCGCTAGCACAGACAGGAATATATTCCGTGATTCATCCGATAGCATTGGGGAGTTTACCACATCAGTCACCGGCATCATTAATAAGTGCATTGACGATGTAGTCCCCACAGTGACAGTTTGTTCATATCCCAACCAGAAGCCATCGATTACAGGCAACATTCGCACTGAACAAAAGACTAGAGCTGCCGCTTCAAGGAGAGGGACACTAATCCCGACGCTTATACGAAATCCTGCTAAACCTTCGGACGAACCCTAAAATAGGCAAAGTGTCAATAAAGGATCAAGATCGAATCCTAAAACACCGGCTCTGACGCTCGCTCGTGTGGCAGGGCTTGCAAACTATCACGGATTACAAAGGGAAACCCAGCCCCGGGCTCCCCAGTGACGTGAGCCTACCAGACGAGTTAAATTAATTTATGCTTGTTTCGACGCAAACAACACTGAGATATGCATGAGAGCACCAGCTGTTCCAGATGAATGTGTGATCACGCTCTCCAAAGCCGACGTGAGTAAAACCTTTAAAGAGGTTAACATTCAGACGGATTACCAGGATGTGTACTCAAGAGCATGCACTGACCAGCTGGCAAGTGTCTTCACTGACATTTTCAAACTCTGACCCAGTCTGTAATACCTACACGTTTCAAGCAGACCACCATAGTCCCTTTCTAAATCTCCGTAGCACTCCCATCTGTAGCCATGAAATGCTTTGAAAGGCTGTTCATGGCTCACATCAACACCATCATCCCAGAAACCCTGGACCCACTCCAATTCGCATACCGCCCCAATAGATCCACAAATGATGCAATCTCTATTCTACTCCACTTTGCCCTTTCCCACCTGGACAAAAGGAACACCTACGTGAGAATGCTGTTCATTGACTACAGCTCAGCATTCAACATCATAGATATCCGAAGATGGTGGCCAGCAGAGATAGGTGGGATGGGATGAGGGAAACTGAGGGTTGGAATGTGGAACTGGAGATGAGTGGGAGTGAAGTTGCTGAGTGAGGGGTAAAATTATGGTTTGCCTGAGGCTGATGCCACGCAAGTGCTCACACGAACACAAGCACATGTAGAGTGCCACACATACAGCTGGCCTTGCTGTTTTTTTTATTGTCCTTGATGTCTTTTGTTTTATATTGTTGTTTTGGTCTTGTTTTCCTTTGTTCTTGTCTATTTTTCATTAGGCACATTGGCTGGGTAGCTGTTTGGTTGGGTTGGATGGGGTTGGTGGCTTGGGGGGGGGGGGGGGGGGGGTGGAGAGGGGGAATGGAAGGGGAGGTTTTCAGGGGGGACTGTAGGGGTTCTTGGATGGTTGGGGGCGGCAGTTGGGAGCATTGGGACAGTGGCCGAGAGGTCGCTGGTCCGCGTCCCTGAGTCGACTGGGTGGGAGATCTGTCGATGCACCCTTGAGCAGGACACTTGACCCTGATTGCTCCTGTGGGTCGTTCCGGATGGGAGCTATCATAGTCCAAACACACAAACACAGTCATGAAGTCCTCAGGAGGCTGAAAAGATTTGGCACGGGCCCTCAGATCCTTAAAAAGGTCTACAACTGAGAGCATGTTGACTGGCTGCATCACCGCTTGGTATGGCAAATGATTGGCCACTGACCACAAGGCGCTACAGAGGGTAGTGCATACGGCCCAGTACATCACTGGGGCTGAGATCCCTGCCATCCAGGACCTCTATAGCAGACGGTGTCAAAGGAAAGCCATAAAAATTCTCAAAAACTCCACCCACCAAAGTCATAGACTGTTCTCTCTGCTACCTCACGGCAAGCGAACAGCTTCTACCCCCCATGCCATGAGACTGCTAAACAGTTCATCAAATGGCTACTGGACTATTTGCATTGACACCCTTTTATTTGCACTGGCTCCATGCACACTCACTGGATTCTACACACTCACATATATTACACTGACACACCAACACACACATACACACTACATACGCTCACACACACAAAACACACACACACACACACACACACACACACACACACACACACACACACACACACACACACACACACACACACACACACACACACACACACACACACACACACACACACACGCGCTTTCACAGTCTTCACATACACTGCCTAGTCACTTTTACCCCTACCTGCATGTACATAATACCTAATTTACTGTACCTCAGCTACCTCGTTCCCTTGCACATTGACTCGGTACCGGTAGTCGCTGTTTATAGCCTCGTTGTTGTTATTTTATTGTGTTACTAGTTCGATTTTTTTCTTACTTTTTCTTACTTTTTAACTCTGCATTGTTGGGAAAGGGTTCGTAATTGAGCATTTCACGGTAAAGTCTACACCTATTGTATTCGGCGCATGTGACAAATAAAATTGGATTTCATTTGATTTAGTCGAGCTGACTGTATCTCCTTCCCTCAGGCTTACAATTAGAATGATGTTCTCTAAAGGTAGGCTAGCCCTGTTAGTGTCCCACCTTCAACCTAGGTTAACTCTGTTTCAGAGCCTCATTCTCAACCTAGGCAAGCTATAGGCTTCCCTACTGTAGCTATCGCCTTCCCTCGGGCTATAGGCTAGTCTTGTTGTTAGAGTCCTGCTCTCTAAAGCTAGGCTAGCCCTGTTAGCATCCCTCCTTAGTTCCAGTGGGAAGCTGAGCTCAACGCAGGGATCAGAGGGATTAGCTCAGCCCGAGACAGCTGTCCCACACACGTCCAGCTCCCCTGGGTGAATGGCCTGTAGGCCATATCTGCTCCCATGCCAGCCTCCGGGGAATCATGACATGAGTAACATTATCTTTCTGAGGGTTTTACTTCTGCCGCAGCATTGGTGGCACAGTCAGCTAGAATGACACTCAGAGGGTCTAATGTTTACAGCGATGTAGGAGGAGAATAAGGTGTGAAATGCTACCAATAGGTAACCCAGAATATCAAGATGTTCCTCTGTTGTAGGATTTTGCTGTATTTGTTGTTTCAGCTGTGAGAGCAAAATTGCAAAATGTTATGTTATGATACTTTTATTGCAACAAATGGTTGTTTTGTGCAACAGAATAGAGGGTTCTTATAACTCTATTGTGTCTGTGTGAACTGAAAGTGGGCCTCTGGGAGATAACACTGACAGGAGATGTACGACGTCTGGGGATACCGCATTCCAGAGCAGGAGATACACTGACACTGTTCTATATGGTACCAGGGAGAAATGACTCCAGGGCCAGACACTGGTATCTTTCATACAAATCTTAACCTTGTGATTCATTCCGTGCATCTGTTGTTTGTCATGAACATCCAGGAGGATGGACTTTGCTATAAAGTGCTGTGGCTCATATCCGCTCGTTGAGTTCTCGGTGATCACCTCCAGGGGTGATGACCGACCAGCTCCATTACTGCAGTAATTAAACAATAAAGTTTGATTGGTTTGACAAAATCGAAAAGTCTCTCCTTTTGATTACAGTAATTCCACCACACGGCACATCCACGACCTTCCGCACAGAAGTAGACCTACATGTTACAACAGCACCGAACACAAACATTCCACACCACACGCAACACACAAACATTCCCTCCAGCCAGCAGGCAAAGAAAATGCAATTTGGCGGCCCAGTGCAGTACCGAGGCAGGGGACTGGGATGGGGGCATGTCTGCCTGTGGTTGGACACCACAGGGGCTGTTCATCATGATCAAAAGGTACTGATGGAGTTAGGTAACCAGGGTAATATGTCTACCACCCCACCCCCACCACCTCCAGTGTAAATAACCGGTGTCAGCAGCTGACCCGCACGAAAATTGCCTTATTGATCCCAGGGCGCTTTTGCTGCTTGTTGTTTGTTCCTCCTCAGGTCTTGCTAGAGCTACACATTTGAACACTCCGAGGTCCAATATGAAGGAGAGCAAATGTGGGGCAAAATAGATGGGAGATGTGCTAGAGTGATGAAGAGTTTAAAAAAAACATTGGGGATGGAAAGGTTAGACGTCAGACAGACCTGCTTTATCATTTGGTGGGGATGTTCAGGAAACCGCTTTTCCCTGTAATATTCAGTTGAAGTGGGTGTACATTTTGAGGGGGAATTAAGGCTACAGGGCAAAGAAGGTAAGGAGAGTACAAATTCCTCTATTGGACACAGACTAAAACAAATAAACACACACAAACACACATACCCGCAGACAGACACACACGTGATCACACACACACATGCATGTACAGACACACACAATGTGTGTAGTGTATTTAGCTGTAATCTGAAGGAGGCGCCCAAGAGGCAGAGAGAACAAGGCCTGTCAGTCTCCCAGCATGCTCAGCCCAAGAGTATGACTCCTACTACCTCTGGAGGGGGGTGGCATCAAACAGACACACACCTCCCGCTGGTTGCATTTGCTTGCCCCCCCCCCCCCCCATGTGCTTCACTTAAGAATGCTTCACTTGATCTGGCAATCAGAATACCAAGACTCTTGTGTACACTCTATCTGACAGCTCTACTGTGTAAGAGGGAAGGAAAAAAAGCTTGGCTGCACTGAAATACACCCTTAAAAAAAAAAAAAAACGTTCCCTTTTAGCTCTAAATGTTTCGGGAAAGTCAGAATGGTGTACATTTCATGCCTGTCAACTCGCGGCAAAGGTGCTCATTGGAATGTCGGGGATAATGGACCTGGAGTTTTGTGTGTTTCGCAGCTCTCCGAGAGTACAAAGCAAGAGCGTTGATTTCAACTACAGCACCATGGAGGAGGTTGGAAGACAGGAGAGGAGGAGGAGAAGGGAGCTTCGTACTGGAGGATTGTGGCAAATGCGAGGGAGGAAGTGAGGGGATAGCATAGCGAGAGAGCATCTGCAGGGAAAGAGCCGTGACCTCGCCCCTGGCAAAGGAAACAAGAATGCGAGCTGAGCAGGGCCACGTGAGTCATAAATCTCGATTGTTTTCCTTCCCAGCTTCGAGAGGCGTCCAATACAAGAGCCTGGTTGCCTCGGTCGCATTTTCCAGGGGCCAAGAGGGCCAATCGGGAGCCCTCCCTAGGAGGCGTCAATAACAAGGCAGTCGGGTCAGGCCACAGGTTGCCAGGATGTTGTGGCTCTGGTTCCCGTGGCTCCACTTATATGTTTGCGTGGCTGGGCGCCATATGAACTTTCACCCTGATGTGCCTGAGCTGGGGCCTGCAGATGGATGACAGTGAGAAACCACAGGCCACAGTGCTGAGGCCTGTTACTGATAACCTCTCTGAGCCAGCTTCCTGTTTCCTGTTTGAGACACAGGAAATAGAGAGTGACCACTCATCAAAACAGACAACCCTGAAAAACAAGGGGGGGAAAAAAATCCCTCCTTTCAGCAATTTGATGAAGAGTAGCTAAGACTCTTATCTGTCACACAGGGCTAGTTTGAGTCTTCATAGCCTAGCCCAGCTCATTGATGTCTCTATAGCTTATGGAAATTAGCCAGCGACACCTACTGAAAATTACAGTAGGAGATGAGATCTGAGAGAGGACACAGCGGGATGTAAATCCGCTCTTGCCACACTACTAATTACACCTCCACATCTTCCACAGCAGTGCCTGGAGGTGAGGCGAAGGGAGAGAAAGACTGGGAAAACTGCTTCCCCTTAATGCGTTCCAAACAAAAGCTTTGGGACGAGGTGTGTGTGTGTGTGTGTGTGTGTGTGTGTGTGTGTGTGTGTGTGTGTGTGTGTGTGTGTGTGTGTGTGTGTGTGTGTGTGTGTGTGTGTGTGTGTGTGTGTGTGTGTGTGTGTGTGTGTGTGTGTGTGTGGTAGGCCTATATAAAATGCAGCCCTATATAAAATGTACATGTGTGTGTGCTTGCATGCCCATGAGTACTTTTATATGTATGTACTATGTAGTATAGGTATATAAACTGAGTGTGGTGCACAATAAATCACCCTGCAATCACATGAGAGTTGAGAGCCACTCACCCCATTAAAGACGATTCAAAAGGCTGCCTGTTCTGGCTGTTTAGAGCATTTACTGTAGAAGAACCCCCCCTGTTTATGCTAATGCATGTCAGTAGACTGCAGGTACCCTGAGGGGATGGTGCATTAAGCACCGTGTTCAAATGTTAAGTGGAATAAAAAGGGCTGATTCTGCTGCATCCTCTAACCGGAGGGGGAGTCAGGGGAAGGGTGTGAGGGAGGGAAGGGTGAGAGAGAGAAGGGGTTGAGGGAGAGAGGGGGGGGGTGAAAGTTAGGGGACAGACTGACACGGCGAGGGTTTAAGACACTCTAGGGACACGCTGGGAATTCAATAACGGTGGGAAACGGGGAGCGGTTCCATCGCAACACAGCCATGTTCATGGACATAATGGTGCCAGCTGGCACACGAGAAATATGGGTCGGATGAACTCTTGTCAAACCCTTCTGAGTTGCCACCGTGCCATTGGCTGCTCGGCGCTGGTGCGTGACCCTTATAGGACGAGCTCGACCCCCGCCCCCCCGTGGTAACAGGGCCCTACGACAGCCGGTCCGCCCACTAGACCCTCCTGCCTCTCTACTAATGAAGACGTTCTCTCCAATTCAAACAATCTCTATAGGGAACAACCACTACTGTTTCAATAACCATTCATCAAGGCCAAAGGCAAAGTCCGCAGACTACTATTGTGTCAGGGCAAGGGCACATTCCTCAAGAGCAAAGTGCCTTAAAAAGTATCAGGGCCTCAAATGCCCTTGGTCTTGAACTTTACAAGACCTTCCAGAGACAAAAGGTGAGTTATTAAACAAACAGTTGATCCACACAAGGATGGTATATACAGAGAGATTGGGCCCTGAGGCGTACACCAAGCTAGGCTATCCCGTCATCTCCTGTCGATATGAAACATCAAAACAGCCTGCTACAGCCATCATTATGCCATCAGAGGCCATGAGAATAATCATAGCCTGGGTCATCATCATCAGTGGGAATTGACTTGGTCGAAAGACGCACTTATGAGAGAGTGCACTGCATTATCGCAACGATTACAGTGAGTCCCTCTAGGTGTGTGTGTGTGTGTGTGTGTGTGTGTGTGTGTGTGTGTGTGTGTGTGTGTGTGTGTGTGTGTGTGTGTGTGTGTGTGTGTGTGTGTGTGTGTGTGTGTGTGTGTGTGTATTTCATCAGGTAGTGCTGTGAGAAGGCAGAAGTGTAAGAAGAGAGAATCTCATCCCTCTCTCATTCCTTCAAAGGCAACCTAGTGACACGTCAGTGCTCTGGGGGAACTGGTACATCCAGTACAGTCAGGTAGTCTGAACAGCAAGCTGTCCCAGCGGCAGTGGTGTAAAGTAAAAGATACTTTAAAGTACTATTTAAGTAGTTTTTTGGGGTATCTGTACTTTACTTTACAATTTATATTTTTGACTACTTTTACTTTTACTTCACTACATTCCTTAAGAAAATATTGTACTTTTTACTTGACACCCAAAAGTACAGTAGTGTACCAAAAAGTACACTACTGCCTCTGATCTGGCGGACTCACTAAACACACATGCTTCATTTGTAAATGAATGTTGGATGTTGGAGTGGGCCCGTGGCTTTCCGTAAATAAAATAAATAAAAATGGTGCCATCTGGTTTGCTTAATATAAGGAATTTGAAATGATTTATACTTTTACTTTCGATACTTAAGTATATTTTAAACCAAATACTTTTATACTTTTGCTCAAGTAGAATTTTACTGGGGGACTTTTACTTGAGTCATTTTCTATTAAGGTATCTTTTACTTTTACTCAAGTATGATAGTTGGGTACTTTTTCTACCACTGCCCAGCAGAGGGAGGGAGTCTAGGAGGGAGGTAGGGAGAGAGGAGGGGAAATTACTATTTAGCAGTAAAGGGACAAAGGGAGAGATGCACAAGGATGGGAGAGATGCACAAGGATGGGAGAGATGCACAAGGATGGGAGAGATGCACAAGGATGGGAGAGATCCACAAGGATGGGAGAGATGCACAAGGATGGGAGAGATGCACAAGGATGGGAGAGATGCACAAGGATGGGAGAGATGCACAAGGATGGGAGAGATGCACAAGGATGGGAGAGATGAGGAGAGGAAGACGTGGCCTAAAGCCAGAGCTCTCCGCTTTACTCACACTCACAATGAACTATTCATGAGTTCACAGAGCAAATGAAGTCAGAGGAGCCGCTGGTACAGGAAGGGGTAGATGAATCTCTTAACCTCCAGAGAAGATGAGACCCCACCTGACTGTACATACAGTACTGTGCATTCTGGGTGAACATACTGTGTAGACATTTGACATACACACACACACACACACACACGAAGTGTGCATTCTCCGTATATATCCTCTTATTCTATGGTAATAGACGATATCGCCAAGTACAAGCCTGCAAAACATTGTTGGATGACGTTTTTCAAAAGTTGTTGCAAGTTATTTCCTACAGAAGTTTCTGAGAAGAGGGTCACTTAGTTGGACAGCTCTGTAAAAATGGCCAACTACAAATGGTGCACATTCTGTCAGGTAGAGGCAGAGAGGCTGATGGGATTGAGCTAGCTGATGAGATAGCCTCGCGGATAATGACACTCCTTAAAAAGACACCATTTCACACAGCCGTGACAGAGCCATCCCTCACCATGGCAACAACAACTACACTGATAATCTTGTCATCGTGACATCTTCGTGGCAACCTATGCTTAACGATGGCAATTTATTCGTCTTGGTTGAGGGTTTTATGCTCTGTTAACGTTAGCATTTGACCTCCCAAAAAATAAATGAGGCCTTCAGTCACAACCCCTGCGGTGTGTGATGACCGCGCGGTTTCTGGTTTCAGACGTTTACTTGGAACCCAACGGTGCTCAGGTTATTAGACAGACAGAGTTGCAAAATAATGCAGCACCACACACAAACACACACATACACTCCCACCACCCGCAGGCCTCTGTAAATACCAAGCTTTGCGCAAATATGTTTCCCCATCCCAGACCCCATTTTTAGACTCTTTTTGGAAATGGGCCAGTGCAACGAGACGACGCATTACAGTGAATGCACGGCTGTGGCCAAGAATGTGACGTGATAACAATGTTAATCATAATTATTGAAAAATAGCCATGCAATACGCCACTAGCCGGGACAATAAATAGTACTAATCTTCGACAGCGGAGAAACTAGAAAGCTTTCAAATGAAATGGACTCTATCTGTTTTCTCTCAGTATCACCCTTCCACAACAAATCCCCCCCATCGCCAACTATCTGTCCCAATCCATACTTTTTTACTCAAATACTTCAAAACGCTAATAGACAAACACTCCCACAAAGAGACCCAAGCACAAACAGGAGCCCACACACTGAGAGAGGAGGGAAGAAGAGAGAGAGAGAGGGAGATAAACATCATTAAAATGACCATTGATCTTCCTCTGGTCTGGCTCAGTCTCTGGTGTGTCTTTGGAACTTTTGTACAACACTCTCATAGTTTGGTTTAGTTTGGAACAGCAGCCTGGCCTCAGAGCCATACGCAATATACTTGATGTGTATCTGAGCAATTCCAAGACGTATGATACCTGCTTATGGTATAGTTACTTGAGACAGAAACTATAGTACAGAGGTTGGTCACGGGAGGATTGGTGGGCGTAAGACAGTCTAGCAGACAGTCTAGCAATCCAAAGGTTGCATGTTCGAGTCCCGTCGGGGACAACTGTAGCATTTTAGCTCACATTTCCCCTAAACCTTATTCTATACTTAACCCAATTCACCTAACCTGCTACGTAAAATTCAACTAACCTTTGTCGTTTTAGCTCTCCTAACTTTTGTTGTTAGTTCCCCTAACCGCCAACGTAAGTTCTCCCCATAATTCTCTTTTACTGTTACGACGTAACAAGCAACCTCGTCTCAGATAAAGACGTGCAATACTATAATTTCTCCAAGAAGCATGATAAATTATGTCAGCCTAATATTTATTCTAACGTTCGACCACTATCCCATTCATAATGTAACCTAACGTAATGTAGCATATCATACTAAATGGAGTGCCACAGATTTACCTACAGAATAATACGAATTGCCCTGAGACGACGTTTGGAACACAGAGTAGAGCACAGAAACACCAATAGCAAATAAAAGAAGTGGAGGGAAAGTTATGGGTGTCGGACAGCTCTGTGTGTGCCCATTGGGAGCTGGCCTCGCACGCACGCACGCACGCACGCACGCACACACACACACACACACACACACACACACACACACACACACACACACACACACACACACACACACACACACACACACACACACACACACACACACACACACACACACACACACACACACACACACACACACACACACACACACACAGTCCCTTCGGAGAGAGAAATTTAGGACTGAGCCCTTGCGGTTATTAACTGACAGTATGTTGGAAAAGTGCATTAGTTGGGATTTGGAGAACCATAGGGTTAGAAGACATACACACTGTGGTTCCCATTCTACTGACACAAAGAACGTTCCTGCCATACACATTCAATCTATATCTGTCACAATACTGTTCCTTTCTGACACCTGGATACGTTCAGTGTGACTCGAATGTCCATTTCCTAATCTAACTCGGATTCTAATCTAACACAGATTATTTTACCATTATTCTCCAGTGTCCTTTCGCTATCTTCCTTCCCTTTGAAAATGTCTCCTCGTCTGATTTAATTGCATCTGCAGAGGGAGAGTCTGACAGTGAGATTCTGGGGTCTAATGGAATATGAACGAAATCAATTACAGCTTATGTCTTATGTGAGAGCCGCATGCCATTTCAACTGTATCGGAGAGCATGCGTTAAGACTATGAAGACTTACAGCACAGACGTGCAGTCCTCTTTATGAATCCGGAAAGCATCCGTTTCAGTATTGTCCGTAAGTCTAGCTCAGTCATGCCAGACTTTCCTATACAGACACACACACACAGTGCAATCTTCCTCAACCATTTGCAGTCAGTAGGGTCGAGGGCAGTGTGGATGTCAGAATCACCACTAAGTGACCTGGCGTGACATTGGAGAAAATACCAATGCTTTGGATCTAGCACCTGGAATCTCATTGCTTCCACAGCCAGCAGAGCCTCAGACGACCCCCTGTGAAGGAAGCACTCCTCAGACTCCCCCGGGGAAGCAGCCTTTAACGGATCCAGCCAGGGCCAGTGCTGACCCCAACTGAGACAGACAGAATCAGTGTGATTGAAGCCAACTGATATATTACCCGCCTCCCAGCCTCCCAGACTCCGAGACTCCCAGACTCACTCCAGAGAGAGAGGGAGAGTGTGCAAGTGAAAATTCTCTCTCTCTTTCTCGTCCCCCTCTTTACTCACTCCCTGTTCTTCTCTTCCTCTTTCCCCTCTCTCAAGCGCCAGCTCTCTACTCTCTCTCCCTCTCTCTATCATTCTCTCTCCCTCTTTCTCTCTCTCTCTACTCCCTCCCTAGCTGACACTTTAAGCTTGATTGTGCTGTGCTCGGCTCGTTGGCTAATGGTCAACACCGAATGAATCGCGAGCATCCATCTCGTTTTACTGGGGGAAAAACAAAGTCAAAGTTCCTGCCACAGTTTCACTCTTTTTCTCTTTATTTTCTCCCAAAAAACAAGCAGACTCTATAGAATTACAGTACAATTGTGCTCCTCATTTGCCTGTAGCCTACACTTAAAAATGTTCCATCTGCCAAAGCTAGACGGGCCCAAGGATCATATACAGTTGAAGTCGGAAGTTTACATACACCTTAGACAAATACATTTGAACTCAGTTTTTCACAATTCCTGACATTTAATCCTAGTAAGAAATTATCTGTCTTAGGTCAGTTAGGATCACCACTTTATTGTAAGAATGTGAAATGTCAGAATAATAATAGAGAGAATGATTTATTTCAAATGTTATTTATTTCATCACATTCCCAGTGGGTCAGAAGTTTACATACACTCAATTAGTATTTGGTAGCATTGCCTTTAAATTGTTTAACTTGGGTCAAACGTTTTGCGTAGCCTTCCGCAAGCTTCCCACAATAAGTTGGGTGAATTTTGGCCCATTCCTCCTGACAGACCTGGTGTAACTGAATCAGGTTTGTAGGCCTCCATGCTCGCACATGTTTTTTCAGTTCTGCCCACAAATGTTCTATAGGATTGAGGTCAGGGCTTTGTGATGGCCACTCCAAATCCTTGACTTTGTTGTCCTTAAGCCATTTTGCCACAACTTTGGAAGTATGCTTGGGGTCATTGTCCATTTGGAAGACCCATTTGCGACCAAGCTTTAACTTCCAGATGAGATGTTGCTTCAATATATTCACATCATTTTCCTCTCTCCATGATGCCATCTATTTTGTGAAGTGCACCAGTCTGCAGCAAAGCACCCCCACAACATGATGCTGCCACCCCCGTGCTTCACGGTTGTGATGGGTGTTCTTTGGCTTGCAAGCCTCCCCCTTTTCCCTCCAAACATAACGATGGTCATTATGGCCAAGCAGTTCTATTTTTGTTTCATCAGACCAGAGGACATTTCTCCAAAAAGTATGATCTTTGTCCCCGTGTGCAGTTGCAAACCGTAGTCTGTCTTTTTTATGGCGGTTTTGGAGCAGTGGCTTCTTCCTTGCTGACTGGCCGTTAAGATTATGTCGATATAGGACAAATTTTACTGTGGATATAGATACTTTTGTACCTGTTTCCTCCAGCATCTTCACAAGGTCCTTTGCTGTTGTTCTGGGATTGATTTGCACTTTTTGCACCAAAGTACGTTCATCTCTAGGAGATAGAACGCGTCTCCTTCCTGAGCGGTATGACGGCTGCGTAGTCCCATGGTGTTTATACTTGCGTACTATTGTTTGTGCAATACTACTAGACTTGTGGAGGTCTACAATTCTTTTCTGAGGTCTTGGCTGATTTCTTTTGATTTTCCAATGATGTCAAGCAAAGAAGCACTGAGTTTGAAGGTAGGCCTTGAAATACATCCACAGGTACACCTCCAATTGACTCAAATTATGTCAATTAGCCTATCAGAAGCTTCTAAAGCCATGACATCATTTTCTGGAATTTTTCCAAGCTGTTTAAAGGCACAGTCAACTTAGTGTATGTAAACTTCTGACCAACTGGAATTGTGATACAGTGAATTATTAGTGAAATAATCTGTCTGTAAACAATTGTTGGAAAAATTACTTGTGTCATGCACAAAGTAGATGACCTAACCGACTTGCTAAAACTATAGTTTGTTCACAAGAAATGTGTGGTTTTAATGACTCCAACCTCAGTGTATGTAAACTTCGGACCTTAACTGTAAGACTTGAATATTAGACAGTCCGCAGGTGATTGGTTTTCATACTTAGAATATTCTCATCGTGTCTCTGCAGGCTTGTAACTAAGGATTGGCATCAAGCCTAACATTTCAGACCATTAGTTTGCAAAGCTTTTTGGCACTGTGACCCACTTAAAGCCTTTCAGATGTTGCTCGGCTCTAACAAAATAAACCAAACTATGTCTACTGCCACAACCCAGTCTTTAGATGTGACGCAAGACAGACTGGTTAACCATCGAACCACCAATGTGTCACGACCAACTATTTGGAAAACTTCATTAAACTACTTAGAGGCAATGTAAGCCATAATAGTACGCAGGCCGAGATACTGAGATACTGACACAATGCCATTTCAATACTCAGTCAATTGGCATTGCAAATGACAGGTGGTGAAAGTGAATCCGGGTTGTAGTTACAGATGGAGAAAAGCTTTGACTTTGAAGTCTGTGATAGATCATTGAAAGTTAAATCTGCACCGTCATCATTAGATTAGAAGTGAATCAGCTCTATTCTAGTCATTCTATTTCTATGGATGAGCCATCCTCCAGTCTGGTCTGGAGTCAGATCTTCAGGGAGAGATTTGCTGTAGCTCAGCAGAGTTTCACTCAAAGAGCGGGCCAAAAGAGCTCCCGAAGATAGATGCAGTTTTCATGATGGGGAGAGAAGCAACTCTAACTAGATCATTTGCGCGGCTCAATGAGGTGTTTTGTCTTGTTCTGAATGCGAGAGCTCAAAAGTTTGAATACGGTTTTGCAAGAGAGGAAGGGGGTAAGGGCCATGAGTTGTAACTGTTTCACACACAACCACAATATGTACATACACACCCTTCCTGTTTTCAAGACTGTCCCTTCACCTCCAGGAGTTTCACCATAGAACATGTGATCAAACCACAGCCCCATATACACTAGAGCTGGGCGATATGGACCAAATCCATATCGCGATAAATTTCCTTGAATTGATGTGAAAGCATTAAATAGAACAAATCGTTTATAACATTAATGTGCATAGATTATCCTTTAAACTACTGCTAATAGTTTGATGACTGTAGCCATCAATTGTCCTACTAACAATCACCCATATTAACAAACGTATGACATTTAAAACGTCATATTTCTCTAGGATAGTCGTGTCAGTGACATACACAACAGTGTAAAGGCCTTTCAGCAAGGCTCTTCGGTTAACACAGCGGCAGAAACAGGCAACAGGTGATGGAACCATGAGGACACAACAGCCGCCGTGAAACCTTGCGTAATCATTTGCATCACGGCGTACCATGCTGAAGTACGGAAGGCGATTGAGCGACACGGATTTGGAGTGTGTGGGATCGCTGTAGCTTAATAATTTCCCTGCGATTCTTATCAGTTTCACGATCTCCTCATTACCCACATACCTTGCCTCTTCTGCCGAAACTGCATAAACACTTGAGGCCTTGTGGTTTAGGGTTCTTCCCGAAACAGCTAACGAACTCCAGCACTGAACATACCGGCTACACACAGAGTCCTACTACGCCTCTGTTACTCACAGATATCACCACCACTGATCTACTCAGCTGACTCCACTGAGCCTCCAAGGCATCAGAAGACTTTGTTTTTCATTACGAGCGATTCACAGCTGCATTTCTCACCTAGTTTGTTCACGGCAGACCTTCTTATTTTCTCTCTCCAGTCAAGATAAACAAGGCGAGAAGACACCACCATTGCCGAGGGGGGTTGTAGTTGTAGTAGATTGTTTATTTGAACATTTATTTAACTAGGCAAGTCAGTTGAGAACAAATCCTTATGTACAATGACGGCCTACACCGGCCAAACCCGGACAACGCTGGGCCAATTGTGCGCCGCCCAATGGGACTCCCAATCACAGCCGGTTGTGATACAGTCTGGATTCAAACCAGGGTGTCTGTAGTGACACCTCTAGCACTGAGATGCAGTGCCTTAGACCGCTGCGCACTCGGGAGCCAAAAACCTGCAAAGATGCAAACCTCCCCGTGAATAACCCCAGCTAATAAAATGTTAGTTTCTCAGAATCCTTCCCTTCCATTGATGTTAGAGAACCGAAGTTCAGCCCCTTGTCACATACACTTAGAGTGTAATTAATGATCCGCAATCTGGCTCGAACACACACACACACACACACATAAACAATTGTTAGTCGCTTATCGAGGGTGTTTATTTCTTGTTTGTTTTCTTTTTCGATGGACACAGTAGACAGAGAATTGGAAATTGCCTTTCCCGAGCCAGTCATGCAAACTCAACGGAAGAAAGGGGAATCTGTGCTATGGTCCCTAATGAGTAACAGAGTAACATTACCTCTGTTTGATTAAGAGCTTAATTGTGATTATAATTAACAAATATAACCTCATCTGGCCACAACGGCCTTCTAAGTGGCCAGTTAATTAAAGGGCTAATTTCCAACCAATGTTGACCGAGGTGAAAATCGCTCCGGAAACGCTCGGGTGGACTGGCGCTATCCATTTCCTTGTTCCTAGTTAATGGAACCGTTTCACACGATGTAGAATTGGAGATCAAGACAGAAGACACTGTAGCTCTAAGAAGCTAGTATTGTCCCCACAGCACTGCATACTGTATTTCCCCATAGAGGCCCTATAACCTGATTCACTCACAGACCAGGTTTCTAAGAGAATAGGCGTATTCAATAGGAATACAGCTTCTACTCTGACGTGAAAGTGTTTTTGTGTGTCCTTGGGCAAGATGCTTGAGCTGTATGGATGAATGATTTCTAGAATATGACTTGCTACCGTAATAACATATGGCGTAGACGGCAGACCCATTGAAAATATCAGGGAACAGAAGTTTAGCCTAGTTGTTGTCCATTGTAGTGGCAGAACGGTCGCTGTGACAGAGCTAAAGACCCAAAAAAGAGAGACATGGTAAGAGGACAGGGGAGAGAGGGAAAGAGAGAGACAGGGAGAGGACGAGCAGGAAGGGAGAGTGAGAGAGAGTTATGGGGACCGGCGAGCCTGGCCCTCTCTAGTGTCTCCTTTTTGACCTGCGCTGTTCGGAGATGTGCCAGATTTACACACATCTTGTTTCTGACCAATTAGACAGGAATAAAAGCTGGGGATGGGGCCGCAGGTTAAGACTGGGCCACTTAACACTCATTCTCTCCCTCTCTTCATTTCCCTTTCTGGCATTTACAGGGGGAGGGAGGAGAATATAGCCTGTACGGCAGGTAGCCCAGTGGTTAAAGCATTAGGCCAGTAACCGAAAGGTTGCTGGATTGAATCCCCGAGCTGACAAGGTAAAAATCTGTCATTCAGCCCCTGAAAAAGGCAGTTATCCCACTGTTCCTTGGCCATCATTGTAAATAAGAATTTGTTCTTAACTGACTTGCCTAGTTAAAATAAAGGTACATTTAAAAAAATAAAAGAAAGATGAAGACTAAAAGAAAGCAGTCTCATTTGGCACCTAGTAGAGATGTCAACTCCGCCTGCGGCAAACAGGGCCTGGGTATTGTTCTTGCCCTCACACACTCACGCATACACGTGTGTGAGAACTGACCGGTCAGAAAGCATGTGCAGTGTGGCATGACAGTTGAACTGTACGAGTATGAGCACACACAGAGGCAGAATCCCATGTACTGTATGACTCTGTCTGTCTCCATCTTTCATCTCACTCAGGAACCAGTCCTTGACAACACAGTGGGAGGGAAACGTCAATTGCTTTGTCTCACTTCCTCCCGATCTCTCTCTCCCCCTCTCTCACTCTCTCTCTCTTTCTCTCTCACTCTCTCTCTTTCACTCTCGCCCCCTCTGGTGTCTATGCAGCTAATAATGTCAGCGATAGCAGCGACAGGGTGCAGCTAATGACACAGAGGGGAGGGAGATGTGCTCTTTAGTCTTTTCCGCGTTAGTGTGCAACGTGGACGAGTCTCTGCCTGGAGAGGGAAGAGAGCGAAGCCATAGGCCTGGGAGAGACAGATATGAGAGCGGGAGAGAGAGAGATTACAATGTTTTTTTTATGGGAATAAGGAATAGTCAAATAGAAGTCTAAAGAACTAAAAAAAAAACGCAAAAAGGTTTTTTACTCCAACTTCAACGTAATTTCCAAAACGTAAAATCCTAAATCCGTGTACCCCTCTGTGCTCCTGTGGCCCCAAAAACAAGGCCAACACTGTGAGTGAACTGTAAGACCAGGTTGCTTTTACTGGAAAGTGACACAGCACACAGGCTACGGTAAACAAGTAGGGGTGCATGTGAAAAGTACAACAAACAAACTGATTACCGGACGAGGAGGGGGCGGGAGGGGGCAGCTCCAAATGTAGCATGTTCCACAGAAAACTGTTTCTGTGTAATTTGGCAACACATCTGTAGAAAGTCAAATGGTCAAGTCAGCCACGTCAGCAAATCCCTTTTTTCTACATCTAGCTGTATGTGACTTCTGGACTCTCAGGCCCCTCTCAGTCCTTTTAACTCCAATGTGAGCTAAACGACTCTCTAATACAAATACACACACCACAACACACACACTCAGAGCTCAAAAAACCTCTCCCTGAATTGAGAGAAAATAAGTTGCGTAATAAATAGGTCCTCATTCACTTGGTGTTTATGAAGTAGTGGGCTACTCTCTCCCTTAAACAGTGAGGCACCGATGATAGCCTCAAAGTGCCTTTCCTGGAAGAGAGGCCAGGCAGAATTAGTCGAAACCCTGACCCTAGGAAACAGTGACTAGGGTCTGGTTTCAATTGCAGACTCTTTTGGCAACTTCAATAGGGGGGGGGGGGGGGGTTGTTTTCCGAGGTGGGTCCTTTTCAGACAGACAACTCTCCCGACAAATCACAAGGCAGACATGCCAGAACATCGCGATTCAAAATCATTCTTTGCAGTCAAAACCTTTGCAGTGGTTTTAGTGAAGGTAGTTGATGCAAACTAGCCACATTTCCAAAACGCAATCAAAAAAATGTACCTCAATGGTCTCCATCTTGCTAGCTACGATGTAGTATTTTATTCAAGCCGATAAAGTAGTAACCTAGGCAGTGATGTAGTTCCTCTATGCCAGTGGTTCCCAAACATTTTATAGTCCCCCTCTAGCACCAGGGTCAGCGCACTCTCAAATGTTTTTTTTTTGCCACACACACACTATACGATACATTTATTAAACATAAGAATGACTGTTTTTGTCACAACCCGGCTTGTGGGAAGTGACAAAGAGCTCTTATAGGACCAGGGCACAAATAACAATATAATAATAATTTTGCTCTTTATTTATCCATCTTTAAAAATGTGAATCACATTTTTATTTGGCGTACCCACGACGGCACGCGTACCACAGTTTGGGAACACCTGCTCTATGCCAACACAGTCCATCATTGAAACCAGACCCTAGTCACTGTTGCCTAGGGTCGGCTTAACGAGACTAAGGCATTCAAGATGTGCTGTAACATAATATTTTCCTTCCAGAGAGGAAGCTTCCTTCCTGGCTCCCAACACACACACACACACACACACACGCACACACGCACACAAAGGCAAGGTAATCTAGGCCTTGTGACTCTATTTAAGAGGGAAACACACTCACATACCTCTTGAAAAGCATGCCCCTACAGAGACTTGCCCTGGAGCTAGTGCCCTCTGTACAAAGGGAGCGGGGAAAAACTGCCTTCATTGCAAAAAGGATGCAAGCTAACAGCTCCTCTCCAATGCCATCCTTCCTTTCCCCTCTCCTGTTCTCTCGCTTCACTCATTTTTGTCCCGGGCTCTTTTCTGTGGGGATGCGCATCACCTGACATTGTTCGACTTAAATCGACTCAAACCACCGTGACTGTACTCTGCTTCAGGCACAGAAATGTTTCTTTGTCTGTGCATGGGCCTACACAAACAGAGTGTGTATTGCATTGACGTGTCTGTAATATCACGCTCAGCTGCCATCGACTTGCGCAATATTCCAATACACAACGGGCTCAGCTGCAGACTCCTCCACATGCGCGGGCCAGAGAAAACAACGGGCTCACATAACAAACCCCAGCGTCTGACATTTGCACTTCTTCCACGGAGCCAGTGACGAAACACAAACATTTCCCGCTCCTCCACCCCCGCAGAGACCCGCAGGGAGGGAGAAAAAAAACGCATCCTTCCTTTCCAACCTTCCTTGAAGTCATCTCAAATCTGATTGGTTGGATTGGTGAAAGCAATATAGGATGGTAACATTGCTTATTAGGCTATACCTATCCAATCAATTATAGACCTGTGCTTACTTCCAAGGAAACGAGAAAGGAAACCAAGAAGGAAACAAGGAAGGTAACAACGAAGGATGGATTTCGAAACTATTCCAACAGGGGTCATGGCCCCACTCGGTAAGCGGTAATTTCCCAGGCCAGGGTGAAGTCCCCTCGTGCACCTGGCCCTTAGCTGGAAACAGGAAGAGGAGGTTGAGGGAGGTCACCGCCCACAGCTGGTTGGAGGACAGCAGCTCCTATAGAAGCTCCTATTTTTAACAGGAGCTTCTAATTCAGCCAGTCACCCATTTCTTTTTCACAACTCATAGGGGTTTTCAGAAGATAGACAGTCGACATATTTTCAGAAGTTCTTTGGGGGGTTGTGAGGGGGTGGGAGACTGATTAACTCTACAGTGGTGGAAGTGAGAGACAACAAAACAATATGTTTTATGAGGTACAATTTGCTTGTGGTTCACCATGGTGTTCCACTGGTTGTGGGAATATTTTAAGAATAACCTCAAAAGTACTCACTCGGAGTGAGTTCTCATTCGGAAAAGGACAACTAATTTGGCCTTAAATGATCTGTCGTCTCAGACAAGTCTGACAAAGCAGATGTTTGGTGTTTGGATTTTCAGTTTGTTTTGACAGTTGTGGGTAGACTTCAGAACACAATTACCGAACATCTTATTCAAATGACAACCAACATGGTCAAAACACAAGCAGAGATACGCACCCACATGCACGAGTATGGGCGCACGCACGCACACACACACACACACACACACACACACACACACACACACACACACACACACACACACACACACACACACACACACACACACACACACACACACACACACACACACACACACACACACACACACAGCCCTGGGGGACTGTAGCCTTATCGCAACATAGGGAGGCACTCTGCCACAGAAAGCCTGCAATGTGTCTGTCCCTCCGCTGCAGTACTCTGAACAGCAAGCAGTGACGCTGATCCCCTTCACTGTGTTACGGTGTCCCCATACAAATATCACACACACACACACACACACACACACATTCATTGTGTCCTCACGTTGCAGTCGTACATTCAGCATATGCACATTCCCTGCCTGTATTTGCCTGTGCCGACACATCCAGCTCTAGAAAAATATACAGAGAGAAGAGAGCAAATCTTTGGGAGGGAGACATTTTTAAAAAGAGCTGCTTCATGTTTGGTGTGTGTTTGCTGTGCAGACAGTAAGATAAGACAGATAAAGAGGTGTGTGTGTGTGTGTGTGTGTGTGTGTGTGTGTGTGTGTGTGTGTGTGTGTGTGTGTGTGTGTGTGTGTGTGTGTGTGTGTGTGTGTGTGTGTGTGTGTGTGTGTGTGTGTGTGTGTGTGTGTGTGTATTCCTCGATTCATGTCAGACGTTCTGTTTGCTCTGACGATTGTGTTTGTTCTGACATAGCGCCGCAGCAGCCCCCTGCACCATAACTACACTGCGCTTTTCTACACTGACTAATAACCTTGTCTGAAGGTAAAGTAAGGAAGATGTGAACAATTTAAAAGAGAAGAGGTCAACTTCCTGTTGATTCAGCAATGACTAGAACAGACTTGGGGTAATCTGCCAATAGCCCCCTACCTGATATCAGCTCTTCAAGAGCCAATGAGGCAGCACCAAAGCCATGCAGGATCCCAATGAGGCAGAATATTAGGTAGTTAGAAGAATACAGTGGGAGAAATGTCCAAATGGAGGCCATTTCCACCTGATGAGGACTAGCAAAGGAGGATAGGCTTGCTGGGCTGTCTGTCCAAACACAAACATGCCCGCACGCACACACACACCTGAACAATTGGCTTTGTTTAGAGGCATCATGTCAGTTCTGGCCAGGAAGGAGCCCTCGAACATGTACCTGCCATTGTCTCCTGTGCCATCCTGTGCCACCCTCTCTTGGTGGTTGGGGGGGGGGGGGGGGGGGCACTTACCGCCTCTGCATTTTGTTGGGAAACTGAAGCCCATTCACATTTGATACGACATGAGCTGAGCGGGCAAACCTGTTGGTTTGGGCTGATGATAAGATCACAAGGCAACCCTCTCGCTGCCTCAGCAAGTTATTAACCCCTCAAATGTCAAGTGTTTGTAGCCCTGCTGTTGCAATGTTGCTAGTTATTTTCCCCTCTAATATCAAGTGTTTGTGGCCCTGCTGTTGCAATGTTGCTAGTTATTTTCCCCTCTAATATCAAGTGTTTGTGGCCCTGCTGTTGCAATGTTGCTAGTTATTTTCCCCTCTAATATCAAGTGTTTGTGGCCGTGCTGTTGCAATGTTGCTAGTTATTTTCCCCTCTAATATCAAGTGTTTGTAGCCCTGCTGTTGCAATGTTGCTAGTTATTTTCCCCTCTAAAATCAAGTGTGTGGCCCTGCTGTTGCAATGTTGCTAGTTATTTTCCCCTCTAATATCAAGTGTTTGTGGCCCTGCTGTTGCAATGTTGCTAGTTATTTTCCCCTCTAATATCAAGTGTTTGTGGCCCTGCTGTTGCAATGTCCGCCACAGCACAATCAGACAGCAACTCAACATAGCCCGTGGGGACAATTTGCTACAGCTCATTCTTCATCATACTTCATAAATGCCCGGACTATTAAGGGTTTGGATGCATGTTGTTTTTGTGCTTATCTTACATCTCTATGACTAGGAACCCCGACAAACCCCAGGCACGGCCTGCGTCTGAAATGCCACCCTATTCCCTATATGGTGCACTACTTTTGACCAGGACCCATAGGTCTCTGGCCAAAAGTAGTGCACTATGTAGGGAACAGGGTGCCATTTGGGACACGGGCCGTGGGATTGGGCATTGTGAATGCGAAGGACCAGGAATAGAGACGATGGTTCTGGAACTCTGCCAGAATGGGCTGAAACTGTGGAATCTCACGTAACAATGGGAAACAGCAAGAACAGATACCACCCCAGGGTTCCCCAATAGGAGGCACGCTGTCAGACATAAAAGACTGTAAAATCACCACACAATCAGCTCAACGTGATTTTAATTTAGGAAATCTGTTCCCAAGTACTCCCACGCATAAATAGAGAGGCATATGTGATCATATCCCAACGTAACCAAGGTTTGAAACGATTCTGTTTTTGTCAAATACTATGTCTGTTTGGGATTCTTGGAGTCAATTTGCACTGTACAAATTATTTATAACTACGTTCCGGCCCAACGACCATCAGCTCAAGGAAAAATCGGCCCACGGCTGAATGTAATTGGGGACCCATGCACAACGCTATACTGTAGATAGCCTGGCACTAGAGCCAGCCAGATAGTTGTTAACCTCTATGCTTTTCTAAAGCACTGTGTTTTTGGGGGGGGAAATGTTTAATTCAGTGCTTCATTCAAGACTGTGCAACTGAAACATACACTAGACTAGAGGGGACACAAATGTTTGGGAGGATGCAGTGGAAATCCCTTTCTTCTAGGTTAGTAGGCCTATACTCAATGACCTTCAGGCAGAAACCTTGCCTACCTCAGCAAAATATAATAGTAAAATGTCACATTGACATTCACTTTCTGCTATCAAAGCTGTCGAAATAAGTCAGGACTTTCCCTGCTGATTCAATACTAGGACAAACAGGTCAGTGACCATGGTGTGGAACTGTTGGTTATCACTTAACCACATGACCAAATGACAACATGCCACATCCCTGTCACATGCAATGTCCCAAAGTCATCCACTTCCTGTTTGTCCCAACACTATCCCCTGTCTCCTCTGCTCTCTCCCCTGTCTCCTCTGCTCTCTCCCCTGTCTCCTCTGCCCTCTCCCCTGCCTCCTCTGCCCTCTCCCCTGTCTCCTCTGCCCTCTCCCCTGTCTCCTCTGCCCTCTCCCCTGTCTCCTCTGCCCTCTCCCCTGTCTCCTCTGCCCTCTCCCCTGTCTACTCTGCCCTCTCCCCTGTCTCCTCTGCCCTGAGTCAGTGAGGATGTGTGATACAGTACAGACATACGCTCTCCCTCTCAGGTATTACTGGACTTCCCAGAGCTGAACAACAGCAGGTTGCTGCCATACCCCTGGAGGTAGTCCTGTAGCAGTCTGCCCAGAGCAAGTTGGTTATGCAAACATAATAGTAGTGTGTGTGCAGACAGTGCTGTGTGTGTGTTTGCCCATAAAATCATCTTCATTATACTCAATGCCTCATATCTACAACCATTGTGTTATGCACTAACAATTATGCATATCATTTTGCAGTCACTAACAATTTGTGTGACTGTAAGATGTCTAGCCTAAAAGCTTATCAGAGATCACAGAGAGCATGTTTGGACCATCTTTTCCATATTATTGGGAGGTGAACCCTCCTTCTGGCCAGTGGCCACATCAAAACCCCCCTTTTCAAAGGCAGCTTGATGCTTAATTATGCACATGTTGATGACTTGTATATTACATTGCAGTGGCATTTCTTATTGTGACAATTGGTCTGCAATGCCTTGACAGTTTAGGACTGGGATCCCCCAGCTGTTGTGTAGATAACTGTATTACACTGACTGCTTATCATCTTACCTCCTTGACTTTCTCCCGACGCTGAAGGGTCTGAGGGTCGCTCGGCTTGCCATGTTCGATCCCCAAGGGCGGCTTTAGCAGACATTTTTTAAACTTGTTGTAATCGAAAGAAGTATCCGTGTTGGCACCCTGGTTAGAAGACGAGGTCACTTTCTCATCCTTAGAAGCCGAGTCCGTTTTAGACCTCGACAGCGTCATGTCCTCCAACGCTTCCCCGCCAGCGTCTTTCTTATCCGTTTTAGCCTCATTGGTGACAGCGGGCTTGCGGCTCAAGGCTTTGAGTTTTGTGCTTGTCTCCCCTTTGGCTGAGGTGATGCCCCGGAGATGTTCTGGGTCCTTTGCTCCCTTCTTAAGATGCTCCCTTACATCATTCTCAGATCCAACCGTTACTGGTTGGCTCTCCGTCTTTGAGAGAAAAATACGTTTCAAACGGACAGAGTCAGGTAAGAAGAATAAGGCCCCGAAACACAGAGTTACCAAGCCCGAGAGAAAAAGTAGAAACACGAATTTCTGGGATAGGCGAAGACCCATGCCCGATGCTGACACACCGGGCAACTTTCGGAAAACCATTGAATCAGTTTTTCTTTATGATTGCCTTAACTTATTCAGCAGTAGGCTATAGGTTACAATGGTTGTACAAAACCTCACTTTCACACCCTCTCCACTGGAAAATGTCCCTATGTGTCTTGTTGCATGTGTAAAAGTTGATATGACGGGCTGAAAAACACACCCCTGTGACAAACTGATTGCCACAACTCTCCTTATCGTGCAATCGATTGGACCTGCATAGGTAAAGGTTACCTTTCAAATTTAGCAATCACGTTTGGCAATGAGATCAATAATGTGCACCTTACATTAGCATGTATTGGTTATGACAGTCATAGCACATGCATTTGATGTTGTTCTCTTTTTCAATATCTCACATTCACAAAGAAAGAGACAGGTTTACAATAAATGCCACTGTGTTTGCGTAATCCGCACTAAATCTATGGATGTGAAATAACGAAAAATGCCGGAGTCTACGCTAAAATTACACAGATGTTGCGTTACTTTACGTAGCCTATTGATCATAAAATGCACCCATCACAAAGCCAAAGTAAAGTTGATCTTATCTTCATTATTCCGAGGCGTGACAATCATTGAAAAATACATCACCGGATGGTAAAAGCATGCGTAGAGCGTCTTTATCAGCAGGTCCGTTCATAGCGGTCCCCGTTTCAGGTCACAGAATGATCTGTAAAACCGAAGAATCACAAGAACAAGCATCTGGTTTTGTATCCTGTAAGGTAGGCGGATGCTGCTGCTGTATGAACACGTATATTTATTCATGCCGCCACCGTCCGTTAGAAATCTGCACGTTCTTCAGTCTCTCATCATATCTGAAACCGCAGCACACAACCCACACAGCGAAGGTGAACGAAGACCGTGTCGCATACACGCAATAATTTGTTTCAGCTTCCAAAAAATCCGTAGAATGGAGGCTAAAAAACAACCATCCAAGAGATATAGCGCAGCTTGCAGTTCAATCCCATCAACACATCGTGTCTTCCACTCGCCGTCTATGGTTTGTCTTCTCGTGCGCACCCTCGCTGTACCGTATTCGCCCGCTTGCTCGCCATCAGCGCAGAGAGGTAGAAAGAAGACATAAAATAAAGGCTAGAGTGAAACGAATACTGTCGCTAAACCGAGTGGGTTGGTCGGGCTCTCTTGATGGATACCCACCGCGGCTTGTCAAAACATGGTAAAGGGATACGAACCCACAGTCGAAGGGAGGACCAGCAGCAGGGGGTTTATCGGGCTCTCTGGGCGGTCAATTATGAACCACAGTGGCTGTGGGTCCTATTCCCAAAAATGCAGTATTGGATAATCACATTTTAGCCTACCGATTGGGTGGGGCATATATATCGATAAGATTGTAGATATTAAGCAATTCTTTTGCCATTCATACATTAACATTAATAACTCAAAGTAGCCAAAATAGTCTTCATGATGAATAGACTTCCAAAATGATGTGTATGTCTCTAGACATAAGAGATAACATAACATAACATCTAATATGAAAGGCAATAACATTGATCAGATTCAACATGGGATGTGTAATGAAGAATTGTAAGCGTTCATTGCATAGAACAGTATGCTGATCACATGCCAAAAGTTTGGAAAGTTCTACCTCTGCATATAAGAAGAGAGGGGAGGGTAGATGATAAATTGCAGACATGCTTTTGTCCAGAGACAAAATAAGATAAATGGTCCCAATTAACATGATGGTAGCCATTAACTAAAGAGCTATGCACAGCACTATCAAACCAACTGGTAGGTGGGGAGGGTGTGGTGGACACCACCAGAGAGTTTACAGGACACCTATAATGCATGGTGAACAAAAATACGTATTATAGTCTCTCTCTTTCTCTGGGCCTAATAATGCTTCGTTTGTGGAATCTTGGGTACATCTGCTTAAGTGACATTGGGCTCCGAATAATGTTCAAATGTGTGTTGAGCAGTTGTTTATGTAATTCACACACTCAATTTGACCCCAGAGTCTGACTGTCAGCACATATCCCACTGTAGGTGTAATTCAATCAGACTAGCTGCTTGTAATTTGCAGCGAAGCTAGCAAAAGAGGAGAAGGAACCGTTAAATTACCCCATGTATTTTTTTGAAACGTGGTCTCAGAGCATTTCTTATAATTCTGTATGTAAATCCGAGACACTCCATTTAGTATGATATATTACATTTAGTATGGTATATTACATTTAGTACGGTATATTACATTTAGTATGGTATATTACATTTAGTATGATATATTACATTTAGTATGGTATATTACATTTAGTATGGTATATTACATTTAGTATGGTATATTACATTTAGTATGGTATATTACATTTAGTATGGTATATTACATTTAGTATGATATATTACATTTAGTATGATATATTACATTTAGTATGGTATATCACATTTAGTATGGTATATTACATTTAGTATGATATATTACATTTAGTATGGTATATCACATTTAGTATGGTATATTACATTTAGTATGGTATATTACATTTAGTATGATATATTACATTTAGTATGGTATATTACATTTAGTATGATATGTATTAATTTGTGGATCTCATCTTCCATTCCGTATATGTTACGAATTACAATTCATATGATATGTTATGAATTGCAATTTGTTGTAGCTCACATTAACTAGGTGGCTAACGCTAATGGTAGGTAGCTCTAGGTGTTAAGGTAGGAGTTAGGTTAAAGGGTTAAGGTTAGGGTTAGGGGAATGGTTAGCTAACATGCTAAGTAGTTGCAAAGTAGCTACATAGTAGTAAGTAGTTGCAACGTTGCTAATTAGCCAACATGCTAAAGTCGTCCGTGATGAGATTCGAACACACAACCTTTGGGTTGCCAGACATTCATAAGGTGTCATAACCAGCTATAAATTAACACAATATATGTCACAACAGGTGTAAATATATGGGTCATGACAGTCTTATCACCATATTATGACAAGTTATGTCAGCTGTTATGATAATATGACATGGTTATTACGGTGTCATAAAATGTTACGACACTGGGTGTCAAGTAAAATGTTACCAATCAATGTGTTTCAATGGTACAAGTTGCAGTTAAGTTGGCATGGAGATCTGTAGGTCAGTGACAGGCTAGTTTATCATGGGGATAAACGAGATACATAATACACTCCCAGCTCTCTTATTGCAAGCAGATACAGTGGGGAGAACAAGTATTTTATACACTGACAATTTTGCAGGTTTTCCTACTTACAAAGCATGTAGAGGTCTGTAATTTTTATCATAGGTACACTTCAACTGTGAGAGAAGGAATCTAAAACAAAAATCCAGAAAATCACATTGTATGATTTTTAAGTAATTAATTTGCATTTTATTGCATGACATAAGTATTTGATACATCAGAAAAGCAGAACTGAATATTTGGTACAGAAACCTTAGTTTGCAATTACAGAGATCATACGTTTCCTGTAGTTCTTGACCAGGTTTGCACACACTGCAGCAGGGATTTTGGCCCACTCCTCCATACAGACCTTCTGAAGATCCTTCAGGTTTCGGGGCTGTCGCTGGGCAATACGGACTTTCAGCTCCCTCCAAAGATTTTCTATTGGGTTCAGGTCTGGAGACTGGCTAGGCCACTCCAGGACCTTGAGATGCTTCTTACGGAGCCACTCCTTAGTTGCCCTGGCTGTGTGTTTCGGGTCGTTGTCATGCTGGAAGACCCAGCCACGACCCATCTTCAATGCTCTTACTGAGGGAAGGAGGTTGTTGGTCAAGATCTCGCGATACATGGCCCCATCCATCCTCCCCTCAATACGGTGCAGTCGTCCTGTCCCCTTTGCAGAAAAGCATCCCCAAAGAATGATGTTTCCACCTCCATGCTTCACGGTTGGGATGGTGTTCTTGGGGTTGTACTCATCCTTCTATTCCTCCAAACACGGCGAGTGGAGTTTAGAGCAAAAAGCTCTATTTTTGTCTCATCAGACCACATGACCTTCTCCCATTCCTCCTCTGGATCATCCAGATGGTCATTGGCAAACTTCAGACGGGCCTGGACATGCGCTGGCTTGAGCAGGGGGACCTTGCGTGCGCTGCAGGATTTTAATCCATGACGGCGTAGTGTGTTACTAATGGTTTTCTTTGAGACTGTGGTCCCAGCTCTCTTCAGGTCATTGACCAGGTCCTGCCGTGTAGTTCTGGGCTGATCCCTCACATTCCTCATGATCATTGATGCCCCACGAGGTGAGATCTTGCATGGAGCCCCAGACCGAGGGTGATTGACCGTCATCTTGAACTTCTTCCATTTTCTAATAATTGTGCCAACAGTTGTTGCCTTCTCACCAAGCTGCTTGGCTATTGTCCTGTAGCCCATCCCAGCCTTGTACAGGTCTACAATTTATCCCTGATGTCCTTACACAGCTCTCTGGTCTTGGCCATTGTGGAGAGGTTGGAGTCTGTTTGATTGAGTGTGTGGACAGGTGTCTTTTATACAGGTAACGAGTTCAAACAGGTGCAGTTAATACAGGTAATGAGTGGAGAACAGGAGGGCTTCTTAAAGAAAAACTAACAGGTCTGTGAGAGCCGGAATTCTTACTGATTGGTAGGTGATCAAATACTTATGTCATGCAATAAAATGCAAATTAATTACTTAAAAATCATACAATGTGATTTTCTGGATTTTTGTTTTAGATTCCGTCTCTCACAGTTGAAGTGTACCTATGATAAAAATGACAGACCTTTACATGCTTTGTAAGTAGGAAAACCTGCAAAATCGGCAGTGTATCAAATACTTGTTCTCCCCACTGTATATCATTCAGTGTATCTTTGAAAGTACATTTCTTTCTCTCATTGTTGAAACAGTACAGTTCTGAGTGGATGGGTTCACTGCATGGATATCATGTCATACATAGTGAATGTTGGTTATCCACAAAACAGCCTTGGAAAACAGTGTTATTGGCTGAATAAGGAACACATTGGATCACTAGTGTGTGGAAAATACATACAGGACATACATTCCTCACTTTAGAGGGGAATCATATTGTCCTCTATAATCATTACCCAATGGGCACACAATGGTCGAATCAACGTTGTTTCCACGTCTTTTCAAACAAATGACGTTGAGCCAACATGGAATAGACGTTGAATTGACGTTTGTGCCCAGTGGGTAAACAATGATATAAACTTCGCCAGGAAGACACCTCTTTGTGGTACAGAAAAATGGAGTCTTCTGCTTGTTAGCCTTCCTTTTTCCTGTTCATCAACATTCAGATCTATGATTTGGCATGCGCACGTCGCCATACCATTGAGGCTTAAGTAATGACCCATCAATACGCCTATCCTCCCATTCGTTTGGGCTCAGTTTGATCACCGAGTCGGGCTGTGCTGTGATCCATAAACTCTTCCGTTTGACGGGAAGACGTATGCCTTGTTCTCGTATTCAAACATCCACCCTGTCTTACCAATGATGCAAGGTTTCATTCATTGTTCAAGTGAGGCACAAATGAAAAAGTCCATCTCTGTGTCGTGTTCATTCTAATACATCAAACAGTGTTGTTGTGGAGACGTATTGGACTGTGCCAGCGTTGTCTGGATTAATAATATCACAGTCGCTGCTATTACTTTTTTTAAGCACCCGGGCAAAATGAACCCTGACACTGGAACTAATGGATATAGAGCACGTCTGATGTTTGTTGCTCAACTACGCCAATCAATCTTGTGGGGAGTAGAGAGGCCATTTTGACTTGTTGCACAGGGGACAGACAGATAGAGATAGTAGTGCTGACTGCACAGTCTTTACGTGTGAGAGAAGCCAGCAAGGGCTGCGTGTCAGGACAACTATAGAGGGCGAGCTAAAGGAGATGGTTGGTGTAGGACAAACTGACCTCCTAATGCAGATGTTGTGAGAGAGTCTGAAAGCCCTTAATATCGCCAACATTGTGCGATTCATTACTTTACTGTGGCTGCGCAGACATCTAACCTCTATGTGTCCAGATCTTCCAAGGACGGGTCTTAAATTAGGGGTTTGTAGGCCTACAGTACAGTATATGCCGATAATTCATGGCCATGCGCAAATCCCAACACATTGATATAAAATAATCTGTTACGATTTTCCTAAGTGGACGACGAATAGCAAATAGATGTTAGTCTGCGGGCCTATTCATCCAGGTTGCTACATGCTGGATTATTAGATAACTGAGACGCTGGGAACTCACCTGAAGTCCAGTGCATGTTTAGCTTGCTCCAATTCATTTCAAAACATTATTTTGAGGAGAATGGCTTACTATTTGTATTACCTAAACAACCATTAGCCAGCCATACATTACAGCGGGTATATGGACCGCGGAAATTAGAAATGCACAAATGCAATTGCAAACCACTAATGCTATTGCCAACAGACCATTAAGGGAACGGAATGAACCGTATTACTTCTTAACTGCAGTGGTTATATGTCCTTATGTGCTAGCCAGTCAGTTCTCAATCAAACAAACCAGTGGAACACAATGAAATCTCATTTTAAAAGGCTGCTCGGTGATACTAGGATAGGGCACAGCACCATCTTCTGGCTGCTTTTTCTCATCGAGCGGGTCTGGATGAACACGATCTCATTGGACATCACTTTATTGGCCTGGCTTCCTCTAGACTCACTGACCTTGCAACCTCACTGCACATCAATGTGTATTATTCAAAGAATGTGCTTGCTCTGCCCCCGACTGCTCTACAAAAGGTTTATTAGTTTGATGTCCAAAAGTACAATAAAACTTAACTGGTTCCAAAGTAGCACCCAAAGGGGTACTCTAGGAATGGCAAATAATACCCTCAAAATGATTTTTCCTCCATTTCTTCAGCTATGTTTGGAAATGGTGGGAAATAAAAATGACTTTAATAGTTGACGTTTTTATTCCACATGAAGGACACCTGCTTCCAACATTAAAAGGTGATCAAGAGGAAATAAACAGAAGTATTCATGCAAATAGTGCACATTTATCTTGTCCCACCATATTAGAGAGCATTGTGGGTCCTCACGGCAAGCCGTTTGACAAGCAAATGAGTCACGGCGAATTAACTGCGGCATAATATGAATAAATAGATTGATGCTTTTGGTCTAGGCCCCTTATGCATATTTGGGTCATTCCACTAAATGAGTGTATTTTGCGTCCCTTTGATATTAAGTAGAACATTTGTACCAATATTTCATTTTAAAAGCCTGTTATATTAATTGAAGTGCCCTTTAATATAGACCACAAGGAGAATTCAATACATCTAGGGAGATTTTACCTCACTTATCCCCAACATGCCTCCAAGTTTTCACCATAATTGTAAAGCCCTAGTTATTTCATTGCTTTCACAAAGGTCATTTCTGGAGATTATTATTCATTTGTGATTAGTGATTCATTTACATCTGTCCCTCATTTTAAAGTCAACCCTGTTACGTGAACTGAACTCTCGTTTTAATATGGTGAAACTACTCCTTTTAAAATATTGTTTTCAAAAGAAACATTGAACATTAGTAGTCAAATCATAGTGTAAAAGCAAGTGAGCTGGTTCTACTCCTTTTGCCCATTTTCTGGTGGAAAACTGAGCGGGACGAGCAGAACACATCAACCATGTTACCCATAGATAGACAGGCTACATATGTTTTAACAATTTGAACTTGTTGGCTTGCATTCAATTGCCCCTCCCTGTTTTACTTCTTTTTTTTTTTACAGGTTTTTTTTCTCATTGAGATAACATCTTTTCCAAGAGAGACCTGGTCCAATAGCAGCAGGGGGGACAACGTTTCAGACAAAACAACTTACATACACTAACACAACATTAAACAAAACTATAAACACACATACAGTACAACAAAAAGATTTTACATTAAAAACACAAACATCTTGACTAAAAACAGCTGGCCTAAAGACAATTACACTCTCTTATGATATTTACATCGATCAAGTGTTTAAACTCCACCAACGAAACTAGATCATCACATGACCTGTTCTAATTTTTGGTACTGTTAGAAGCAAATCAGAATGGGACCGTCATTTATATTTATTTACTGACCTGACTAAAAAAGAACAGAGATAAAATGGCATTTTACCCAATATGGCCTTATAAATCAGTGTATACTAGTGTTTAAGCCTACGCAAGGTCATTGACGACCAGTCAACAGCGCTGTAGAGATCACAATGATGTGTTAGACGTTTCTGATTTGTAATGAACCTGAGGGCTGCATGATACACTGAATCAAGTGCTCTCAGGGTAGTGGCTGAGGCCTGCATATATATATAAATTCACTCAAATCTAAAACCAACAGTAATGTACATCGTACCAGCTCCTTCCTGGCCTCAAAAGAAAAACAAGCCTTATGCCCGGTAATAAAATCCTATTTTCAGCTTGAGCTTCCTTATCAAGTTCTCTACATGCACAGTGAAGCTCAGCTTATCATCAACCCACACACCCAAATATTTGTACACTTTAACTTGCTCTATAGTATGTCCAGCCAATGTAGCAATGACATGATTTGTAACATGCCTGGCATTTGAAAATACCATGCATTTTGTTTTACCCGAATTTAGAATCAGCTTTAAATCATACAGATTCTGTTGTATGATATTAAATGCTCTTTGGGCATTTTCAAAAGCTAAAGATAAACTACTACCACTTGAATAAAGAACTGTATCATCTGCATAAAAATGAACATCCGCTGTTTCAATAAGATCCCCAATGTTGTTGATATACAAAATGAACAACAGTGGGCCCAAAATAGAACCAGATTTACAACCATCCGCCATTACACATTGTGTACGATTTGATAGGTAATTTATAAACCAATCTAGAGCATGACCAGTAATTCCACAACATTTTAACCTTTGCACTAACACAGCATGGTCCACGCTGTCAAAAGCCTTCGACAAATCAATAAAGATAGACACACAATGTAACTTCTTATCAAGAGCACAGTGGATGTCATTTAAAACCTTCAATGTTGCTGTTGCACACAACAAGCTTCCATTGCTCCAGTCACAAGGGAATTTATGGTTGATTTAAGATGAAATCGTCAACCCTGTTATGGTCAACCCTGTTACTTTATTTGGCACTTACTATAGTCCTTTTTTATTCAACTTCTTGAGATGGGAAAACATTTTTGTTATGAAGTTGAACATGAGCTCTTTATCACAGAATGTTAAAATGTGAAATGAAATATTATTCTTTTTTTTTTTACCAAGTTAACACTTCTCAAAAAGTCAGAGAATTGGTGGAATGACCCATTTCACACTCCCGGTGTGAATTGGCTGTGCTATGCCAGGTTGCCAGTAAAATTTTGGCAGGGCAGCCACCTCAATCTGGGTTTAATTCTGAGTGTCAAAAACAAATATAGGGCACATGAAATTAAAGTCAAGCATCCACAGTTCGTTCCAAAAATAGGAACTTTATTGAACTTTTCCAATGTTTCCAAAACTCAAAAAGAATGCGTGACTGGGCTATCACATCATATTTCACCCCTCTCTTCACTCAAAAACATTACAGGATTATAGCCACAAACTCTATTGTGTAATTCCGTAAGAAATACACTCCTTGACATAGCATCCCAGAAACACAATGCTTTTATAAATGTATTGTCCCTCATTTGTGAAGCAAGTGCAGGCAACGCCATAGGGTTGAACGTTCTCCATCAGCCCCAGATAGTTCCTCCCAGCATGTTGTGCTGCCGTCTGTCCTGAGCTGTGTAGCGGCAGGCATGTCTGGCTGATAGGCTGAAGAGGACCAGACAGTTATTAATGGCTGCCCCTTATTTTCATCTGCTCCAGGGGTAGTGGTTTACACACTAGGGGCTCATTGTATTTCCTGCTGGTCAATATTCTGCTCTTTTAACCCTTTACAGAGGAGAGGCTAGTTGTGACCCAGGGGTCGGTGTCCATGTTATATTTGCTGTATTTGACGCTTCAGGAAGAGTTACCTTCAGCTATTTTGATGTGGAGTAGCTAATGTCTCTCAGAGTCTTTCAACAGAAGATCCGACGGCTTCGAGAACTCATTAATGGAAGGAAAACAAAATAATGTCTCTAATGATTTTCTTTGCTCATCATGTAGTATTTGGTAAGATCAAAAGGAATGGTGTTGTATTTTTCCCTGGAGATTTCAATAGACTCCTATGTTGCTATAACTTGTAACTAGTCACTAAAATGCTCACTGTCAATTGTTTGTTTTTCATCCTGGCAGTTGTCGTGCCTTGATCCTCGAGAGCCAGATCAGCAGCTTTGACTTCTGACTTCAGGGGATGGAATTGAATCATGATCGATCCCTGATTTGTTTTAACCACGGGTAATTACTGTGATATTGACAATTTTTTTTATCACAAACAGCCAATTAGATACAAAGAACATCCAATGGCTCACTGGTCTGAGCCTGTATATTTAGATCTTATTTAACCCAGTGAGAATTCACCCCCCCATATATTTCCATCCAAAGGTTGCCTTGGGGGTGGGGTGCTGGGGCTGTTGTGGCTGCCCTCAACTGGTGCTGTCAGTCTTCTGTGCGTTGGTGATGATTGAAGGAGTGTTACTGCTGTGACTCGCGTGGTTTCTGTTAATCATCACCAACTTCTTAAGTACCAGAACTGGTAAAGCATGTGTCTGTTGCCCCCTTCTCTTTGTCATGGTCCTTCGAGACGGATATGAAAAACTACCTCAGAACAACGACCGACTGACATGAGTCTCAGTCCACTTTCCCATTAGCAGGTTATCCAGCTCTTATTTTTCAATGGAATCCATTTCTATTTCATTTAAGAATGTTGAGCTTTCGAAAGGGATGGTGAACCTTCTGGCAATAAATCTATTTAGCAGGGGCAGTTGGGGGATTCTGAATCCCATTGTTTAGCTGTGTGGCTTATGTGTGATAATTGCATGCTTGTAAATGTCATCCACAGCAAATCAATAATCCATCATTGACATTGGTGTCCACCCCAGTCCAATTTAATTAAGGTCATTGTTAGAACCAGAGGGGTATACTATAAAGCAGGATCAATTAGTTAGTCAGCTAACTTTGATAAAACAACCAGAAATATCAGTTGATTTTCTGGTTAATTTAAAAAAGTTAAACATAAGTATTTGTTTTTGGTTGATTAATCAATTTCAAGCTTATGGTTCTGAAAACTAAAAAGCTATTTCAGAATATTCAGGTAAATTAGCTGGCTAACTCCATGATGCTGCTTTGTTGTAGGGCGTCCATTTTGTTCTTCATTTCGGATACACAACCGACCAAGGACAGACGCAAGGAAAGTATTTTGGCAGAGGGATGGTTATTGACCATGGGCAAACAGTCCCCCACAGGTTTCTCTCAGCCTTCTCGAATGTGAAGTCCTCGTGCGTTGGAATAAGATAACTGAGGAAATAATCCTCTCATTGTGGACCTCTAGAGCCTGTTTGGTTCACTAGATTCAATTTCAAAACACTCTCTTGATAGGAACATTAAAGCAATGGCTTTTTAATGGCTAAAACAGCTTTACAGTGGGTATATGAACTATGGAAATTAAAATAGAATGCAATAAACCATTTAGCCGATGGAATTTGAACACTAAACCGTATTCCCTATCAACTGCAGTGATTAAATGTCCATGTTTCCTAGGAAGTTATAAAAATAACTATCAATGGGATACAATCTAAAATGGTAAAGCCTGCTCTGTGATACTAAAGAGGGCTCACCCATCAGCAAAACACAAGTCCCTTTTTGGTTGCACAGCACCATCTTCTGGCTGTTCCTGCCTATGTCTCTCAGGAAGGACAGATAAACCCTGCCCTTAAAACTATCTTCTGCTGAATGTAAAAATAATCAAATATATGGCAAACAGTCAAATGTATCATTCCACCTACTCCAACATTAAAAGGTGATCAAGGGGAAAATAAACAGGGTGTATTCACGGTAAGAGCACATTTATCTTGTCCCACCATATTTTGGGACAGTATTGTGGGTCCTCACGCAAGCCGTTTGGCAAGCAGAAAATAGGACCAAATAGACAGGATAAATCGACAGAGTAAAAATGTTTTGCTAGTCTCGCATATTTAGCAGTCCCCACGAACAGCCATGGCGAATGAAAATCTTGTCAGGGCAGCCAATTCATTCTAGGAGGGTCAAAAACAAATGGAGCTCATCCAATTAGAGTAGGCCAAGCATCCACAGTGCTGTATTGTGTTCCAAAAGTAAGAAATGATTCACAAAATCGTCAACACCCTAGAGAGAAAATGCTTCAAAGTGCTGTGTTTACTTTGTCTAGTTATTGTACAGGTTTGCTGTAATATGATGGTACATCACTCCCCCTTCTGCAAAGATTAAGAATGACATGTTAATAATGTACTGGGAAAGTATACAGAAGTATATACAGTACCAGGCAAAAGTTTGGACACATCTACTCATTCAAGGATTTTTCCTTTATTTTTTACTATTCTCTACTTTGTAGAATAATAGTGAAGAGATCAAAACTATGAAATAACACACATGGAATCATGTAGTAACCAAAAAAGTGTTAAACAAAGCAAAATATATTTTATATTTGAGAATGCCAAGAGTGTGCAAAGCTGTCATCAAGGCAAATGGTGGCTACTTTGAACAACCTCAAATAGATGTTCATTTGTTTAACACTTTTTGGGTTACTACATGATTCCATGTGTTTTATAGTGTTGATGTCTTCACTATTATTCTACAATGTAGAAAATAGTAAAAATAAAGAAAAACCCTTGAATGAGTAGGTGTATCCCAAACTTTTGCCTGGTACTGTAGTTGTAGCATACTTTGGCCGGGATTCAATGCAAGGCGCTGCACACTACAACGACTTTAGTCCGCAATTTACGCTTGAGAGGACATGAGCAGCGTTTACCCTAAATGTGATCTCCGCAAATGTTATGGAAATGACTTGAAAAGGACATTGTTGGCTGTATAGTGCTACACGCTATAACACCTCTTGCATTGAATCCCAGCCCTTTTCTTTATAGCTGACCTTTGAAGCAAATTATGTCTACTTTTACTGGAGAATCAATAGTAATTGTATTGCAGAAAGAAACATTGTATCAGAGATTTGTTTTTGTTTTTTTAAATAAATTACAACTTTAATTTGGTATATCGTTTCATTTCAACATTACTGCATTAGTTTGTTTTCGTAATATAAGGATGGAATGCTTAAGCTAGGCTAACCAACAATACAGTGCACAGTTGTCACTAGTGTCATTTATCATACAGTTTGATGTTTGTACAGTAACATTATATATTTATATAACATATGAACTTATATATTTGAATTCACTTGTATAGAAAATAAAATATTTGTATTATTGCAAAGTACACATTCGCAAATCACTGGAGATCAATTAGCTGACATTAAAACAGAAAAAAAGATATCCCTAAAAAACAAAACAAATGAGTGGCTGGTGGGCGATACAATCACCATGCTGTGGACGCATCTGAATAAGAGCAACGGGAATTCATGAAGAACAGCATTCATCCTAGTCTGATTTGAAGTCAAAGTTAGACTGCATCCCTGCTTCTCGGTCTTGCATGTGGCATAGACAGATCCAAATTCGCACCTGACCTTACCGTAAAACTATTATGCCACACATACATCCCGTTACACTAGCCATGCAAAGCCTGTGTGACCAAAATACACGTACTTATTGCTCTTGCTTTAACGGGAGTTTTGAGTTAAAGGTATCGCTTAAAGGTATCGCTTAAAGTGCTTTTATCAATATGGTGTGGCAAATTGTTACAGTCTCAGAGGTAGGGAAAGGAAGTCCACATATATTGTTCTGCTTTGTTTATCACTTATGTACCAGGCTGCAGTATGTTTGAGTAAGAAGTTATATCCACATGTGCACTTCAGGAGTGAGATAACTCTGAGAAGTAGTTTTTTCAGACAAGCAAATCCCTTTGGACATACACAAAATGATGACTGTGGGATAATTACTCAAGTCCAACCACCTGTCGAGTCTCAGCAGGAGAAAAGAAAACAAAGCTCTTTTACACTACGGCCAGTAACGGGTCAGGCCATAATAAACATGACCCTCTGACAGATTGTCAACCATCATAGTCCTACCAAGGTTGTTTTTATACCCATGATCTACTGCTCCATCCTACCCATGTAAGGAGAACAATCTTTTTTTAATGACACTAGTTTGGATGAAAGAAGCATTTGGTCTCGAATGTCTGTCTAGTTCGGTTCCAGTAAGGTAACCAACCACTTTAAAAAGCATATAGACCCATGTAAAGCACATGAAGCAATATAAAGCAAAATGAACATAAATAAAGCACATGGACCCAATGTAAAGTGTATGAACCCAATTAAAGCATGTGAACCGAATATAAAGTAAATGAAGAAATATAAAGCAAATGAACCCAAATAAAGCATGTGAACCGAATGGTAAAATCACATGTAGCAACAATTATACAAACGCAAATAAACACACGAACCAATGTAAAGCACGCATAACGCAGACAGAAACCACAAGCGTGGCCAAACTTAGTCCTGTATAACAAAATACCCCTGTTCGTTAGGATTCCATAAGCACACTTCAAAACGAGGCAAGATAATTTATACAGACATAGCTTCAACAATCCATTAAATGTGAAAAATAATTCAGCATGGAGCCGAGAAAAGAAACAAACATTCATTTGCATTTGAACAATTAAGAAAATTAGTGAAGCAAGACATTGAAGCCACTTATAAATGTTCACCTTTCCCTGCTTTGAGCAGGACATTTCCTTCCCTACAGGAAATATTGAACAAGGGCTGCTGCAACGTGACAGACATAGCATTGTCATACACCAATTAATATTAAAGTCCCTACACAGATTATATGGCTTGAGATGTAGTTGTCTGCAAGGAACGATAACACAACGATGCCGAGAGTTACAAAACACACTGCATGATTTTCAGACACATCAACCAGGGGTTGTTTCGATACGAAAACATCTGTTTGGATGGATAAATCTGTGTTTAAACTATTGGTGCACAGTATGGTTGGTGAGAAACACCCTGACTTTGATTATAAGATAGCCTACCTGGGCATACATGTACTGGGCAACTACACTGAACAAAAATATATACGCAACATGTAAAGTGTTGGTCCACTGTCTTATGAGCTGAAATAAAAGATCCCAGAAATGTTATATACGCACAAAAAGGTTATTTCGCCTCATATTTTGTGCACAAATTTGTTTACATCCCTGTTAGTGAGCATTTCTCCTTTGCCAAGATCATCCATCCACCTAACAGGTGTGGCATATCAAGAAGGTGATTAAACAGCATGATCAGGTGCACCTTGTGCTGGGGACAATAAAAGGCCACTAAAATGTGCAGAACACAATGCCACAGATGTCTCGAGTTGAGGGAGTGTGCAATTGTCATGCTGACTGCAGGAATGTCCACCAGAGCTATTGCCAGAGAATTGAATGTTAATTTCTCTACAATAACACACCTCCAATGTCGTTTTGGAGAATTTGTTGTCAGTACGTACAACCAGCCTCACAACCCATGTGTATGGCGTTGTGTGGGCGAGTGGTTTGCTGATGTCAACGTTGTGAACAGAGTGCCCCATGGTTTTGGTGGGGTTATGATATAGGCAGGCATAAGCTACAGACAACGAACACAATTGCTTTTTATCAATGGCAATTTGAATGTTCAAAAATACTGTAACAAATTCCTGAGGTACATTGTGTGGCCCATTTTTTTTTTAAAGGTATCTGTGACCAACAGATGCATATCAGTATTCCCAGTCATGAAATCCATAGATAAAACGGCCTGATGAATTGATTTCAATTAACTGATTTCCTCATGAACTGCAATTCAGAAAAATCTTTGAAAATGTTGCATTTATATTTTTGTCCAGTAGAAAAGATTTAAAGATTTGTCTTCTAAACACTAATGATAACAGTAGGTCCTCCTTTCCAGCAGGAAACCATTGATGGTCTTTAAGTGGTGGCCAAATAAAAGAGCGATGGGGAAGCTTCGAAGTCAACTGCTCTTCCGCTAGCACTACAGTACAAGGCTCATAAAAAAATGGGGCTCAGAAACAGTTTCCAGGGCTCGTTTCCGAGCCAAAGTTGACTTTCTCTGGTTTCCCTTATATAACCTGTTTCGGAAACCTTGTAAATGTCATGTTTAAACTATACTACATTTCTGTGTCGTTTAAATAACAATACAATGGAGAAAAATCAGCCAGGGAAGTATCAAATGTCAATCATTCCGTAAAGCTTAAATTTTAAACCCCTATCTCATCAATAAGACCTTGTCCTCGTCTAACTCTCACAGCTGAAGCAGCCTGTCCTTCACAACAAGCTCTGACATTTCAACACCTAATTCAATTTGTTTTAGTGAAGGAGCTGAGGTGCTTTAATCTATTTCACCTTCCTGGACTCAACCTACAACTACCCTCAACTGCAATGCCCATGTGGGGGAATGGGGACATGACAGGGGTGACCTGCTGGAAAGGAGAACAACGCACACACACGCGCCCGGTGTAGTACTGTGTGTGCGCGTGGTCGACGGTTTATTAGTAGCACGCCATTACATCGTCACCTGGTCCTCATGTTTCCCTCTCTACTGTAACCTCAGTAACCACCGTGCTGACAGTAATAGGTGCTAAGAAAACAGGAGATGAGAGTAAACAAATACACTAAGCACCTCTTCCTCACCTCCCGCTCTCTCCTCCCCTAAGCTGTAAGGAGACCCCGCTCTCTCCTCCCCTAAGCTGTAAGGAGACCTCGCTCTCTCCTCCCTCCTCCCCTAAGCTGTAAGGAGACCTCGCTCTCTCCTCCCTCCTCCCCTAAGCTGTAACGAGACCCCGCTCTCTCCTCCCTCCTCCCCTAAGCTGTAACGAGACATCGCTCTCTCCTCCCTCCTCCCCTAAGCTGTAAGGAGACCTCGCTCTCTCCTCCCTCCTCCCCTAAGCTGTAACGAGACCTCTCTCTCGCTCTCTGGGCGTAAAGTGATAGCACACAGAGGTCAGAGAGGGACATGGGTCATTCTAACACGAAGGTGACAGCCAGCAAACTAGGCCACGGTCTTGGACATCTTAGGCTTCTCTAGTTGAGACAGTTACAGACTCCAGCTAAAGTTGTCACTCATGTTACAAATCTAAGATGGTTATACAGTAGGTGGGATGAGGGGTTGCTACGCTATTGAATCAATGTTAGGTGCAATATACTTTGCACCTAAAAGTGGTTGAATGTCCCGTTGAGATGTTCAGATCGATGAACAACAGTAATCACATTGACAATATAGCTAACAGCCTTTTCAAATCAAAATCAAATTAATGATTCAATTGTTCCTATTGATCCTAAGGCTTTGTGTAGAAAAGAGAAGCAATGTACTGTATACATAATACAACCATATATTGTACCTGACAAGGTTTTCATAGTTTTATACAAACCCTAGATTAGCCTTACGCTGTTGTGCGAGCAGAATAGGTGTTGGCTCTTGCGTTCGGATGTGAATTTGCCTACAACTAGTTAGCGCACTGTCCGTGATGGTTATAGACCTCAGTGTTAGCAGAGGAGCGATGACCTCTTCGTTTGCATTGACAAGATTACATCATGGCATTTGCTTTAAAGGGCATCGTTCAATGAAATGGTTATAATCAATATATCGCTATACACATTTTACACCAATATACTGCATTGAATTGCTATTTTTGCCCATGCCTGTATCTCCAGGCCAGCATTATAAATAACATGCAAACCTCATCGGAAATTTGGTGCTCGCGCATGTGACCAAGCGTCTGCGTAGCCAAGCGCTAAAATAGAACTTGGCTCCATTAGTCGCACTGCAAGCCCCCTCATTGGATATCAGGAAGATACAAACCCACGCGAAAGCTAGAAAGACAAACGAGGAGAGATGAACTAAAGTTAACGAACTAAAAACTAACTAGGTTTCTCTTTTTACCTGTGGATTAATCGTCGGAGTAGAGAAGCACGATTTTGTATGACTCCAGGTCAAAATTCTACAAAGAACCAGCTAATAATAGGACCGTATGCATGTCAGGTAAAATAACAACCCAATGTCCATCTCCTAGGACAAACTAGCTAGCAACAGCTAAATGTCTATGAATGTTTCGACCTGTCCCAAATTAAC
Organism: Salvelinus alpinus; assembly: GCF_045679555.1. Lineage (NCBI taxonomy): Eukaryota > Metazoa > Chordata > Actinopteri > Salmoniformes > Salmonidae > Salvelinus > Salvelinus alpinus. Next base: position 49,404,638 of record NC_092089.1, on the reverse strand, counting down.
ATAGTTGGTTTTGATATTTTAACCTGCGTGTCATGATTGTGTCTTGTGGATTGACAAAATCAACATACATGTGACGGTGGACGCGTAAATATATATTCTGGGCCATTGAGGTGGTTAGACGATAAAGATCCGTTCAGTCCACCCACACCTCATATCCTTTACAGTGATGCCTAAAACTCCAAATGCCTATGGAACACTAGATTTTCAAAAGGGGAGTGCTAAAAAACAAATGGGGAACGTTAAAAACTGGCAACTAGGTCTTTTAAAAATGTCAAAATTCTTGATGTGAATAAGGTGCAAGAGAGAAAAGAACAATAGATCAGACCCGTAAGATGAATTGTAAGATGCGACTACCGACAAGAGAATATGGAGAAAACATCACAAAATGGTTCTGAAATGGCCCATACTAGAGCATTTTCTTAAAGGGAACTTGTAACATATCCTCCTGAGACCCAACAATTCATTTTTGTCCACTCTCTTTGACATGCCACTGTGTTAAGTCCCGTTGTAGAACATTCTGGCTTTTTCAATGATATCATGAGTGGGGGTGTGACCTGGATAACTTTCTCTTTATGGATTTCAAAATGGCTGCCAACACAATTAGCATATGTTGTGGTAAGAAGGTAAGTGTGTGTATTTGTGTAATTATAATTTTTGTGAGTTTGATATTCAAATTCCTTCTAGTAAATATCTTAGAAATAATGTGGAGGGTTTTCAGAGCAGTGTAATCATTTTTTCACATTAAATAAGAGCTTGTTTATAAATGCCCTCTGTAGTAGACATCAGGATGTGACAACTATGTTTACCTACTGTACCCATTTAATGTAATATACATGTTTCATATTTACTATCAACTGTTTCTTTAGGTCCACTACAGTGCACATACAAATGTGTCTTTGTAAATTATTTTAACTCAATAGTTTTTTTGGCTGGGTGTGTCAGGAGGATAACAGTATTTGGTGTGATTTTAGGGATCGGCTTATATAGGGGAGTTAAGTCCATTCAAGATCAACAAATCTCTTGGTGCTGCATCACAATCCTTCTTTTACGTCAATTATCTTATACTGCGCAGCATACACGTCTCAGCGACGCTGCCGATGTTGTATGTTCGATTCAAATAGAGAGGCGACGCTTGAAACGGCGACGCCGGGTTTGCATCTCAACATTTCCAAGTCTGCGCTTGACACATTCCTTAGCCTTAGGGTATCCATAGGCGAGGTGGTGAAGAAAGAGGTCCATCGAGTTTAGCACAGTGAAAACATTACATTCAGCGTGAAGTACATCCAGTGTACAGCACCGAGTAGAACCCTGACCAACTGAATGACAAACGATGACAAAAGACAACCACATAAACAGCCTCATATCAACCCTGAAATTAAAAACATGCAGTTAAGAGGTTAATTGTGTGATACATTGCACCTAGTGAAAAGGGGTTTACTCGAAGTGTCTGACAAAAAAAACGAGGCTAACTTTTCTTGAAAGTAGAAGAATGATCGTAAACGTTATGAAAACAAAATGTGGAACATTGTCTGTGACTAAACTAGTCCAAACCTTTGGTAACGCATAATTATGTTCCCCCGTCTCTCGGGCTAATTCCCACCAAGCCCAAGATCACGACTGTCTTCCTATCACTTAAAAAATGAAAAAAGAGCAATGACAACTATTGAAAAAAGATGGCTATTTAGTCTCCTTTTCTATTTTGGTTCATAAATCAAGTTATGTCCTAAGTCCTTTCTTAACAGTTTTGGCTTTATTGGTTCCTCAACCAATGGGATAGCAAACTCAAATGAGGTGGTGGTGGAGTGAGAGGAGGTGGACCTTTCCCCCGCTCAGGGGGAGGAGCTGCTGCAACCAGGCCCCTCCCTATTCCTCACAATGGGAGGAGCTAGTTGTTTTTTTAGGGAAGGAATGGTTCATCCTCCTCGTCCTCATTACTAGGGCCCGGGTCACTCAGACACCTCATCAGCCCTGGGTTCTTGTTCCCCCCCTCTTCCTCTCCCTTCTCCCCTTTCCCGGCCAGCTTCATCATCAGGCCTTGGTCCTCATCCCGGTCGGCCCCCTCCCTCTGACCCAGACCCTGGCCTGTGGCACCCTCCTTAGAGAACTCGTTCAGCATGTTGACAGAGTCCGGGGACTGGGGGGAGGCTAGGTCCACCTGGATGGTGGGGACGCCGTATGAAGACGCCTTGATGTTGTAGAAGGCGTTGGGGTCTGCGTGGGGCAGGCAAGGAAAGGGTTAGCGCACGGTACATTACTCCAAACAGGGGAGGCCAACCCGAGGGCACGTTGAGTAGGCAAACGTTGTGTAATGTCGCAGATAGAAATGTCATGAATAGAGCTTACTTGATTCCTATTCTACACGTTAAGTGTGTGTTTGTTCCATATAATATCTTTATTTCTGAACGTTCATGGCATGGCTTGTTTAGTAGAAGCAGGTGTGCTAGTGCTGAGCTGGCAAAGAACAGCAGCTCACACACTGTGCCTCTCTACGACTAGGGTTGGCCAACCCCGACCAGAACAAATACTTAAACTGTTCCCCGAACAAAAATAGACATACAATACACATTCACAAAAAGAGAATCACATTACAATTATTTATTTTTTTAAATGTACAATCATGAACAGACAATTACACCACAACTGTGGCGCTGCATCATGCCGTAACCTGATCATGTCAATCACATGAAGAAAAAAATGTATTGCATTGCATTGACAAATGCATTGACAAATGGAAGCGAGCAACGTTTACATGCATATACAGTAAGGTTGTAGCCGAGGCCATTGGTCGCCACAGCCCATCGCCTTCTACACTCACTAGAACTGTACTACATACCTGGAATTACTTTGGCCCCTCCCTTCTCAGCTTTGAAACCACTGCCTACAATGAAACCAAGCGCAATGCTGCTTTACATGCCAACTTACACATGCAAACATATTTCCAGTCGAAATACAATAAGGTGGAGTAGCCTACTGTATAACAGCGTAATATAATAGTGCATTCTGCAGATAGCGTCATTGACAGCCCTTAAAACATGACAAACTGTACAATCTTGCCAAACTAAGTATACTGCGTGTGAAGTAAACAGGTTCCTTTTGACTCAAAACTACATCCAAATGTATTTTTCAAGTGATAAAGTGCAAAGGTGCCCAAAAGGTCTGCGACGGAACAAGTTTGCTTCCATCATCTTTCCTGTTGCTTCAAAAGGAACCTTACAACAACTGTTGATTCACACTACTAAGCCAAGCCAAGCTAGCCTGGTTACACATCCACCATAGTTGCTGGAACCATGCTGGAAAGGACCATTTGAAAAGAAATATCAGCGCCAGGCCAGGAACGGTAGAGGTTGGCACGATAGTGTAAGAGGGGAGCGTCAGAGTGCGATGTGGGTGTAGGATGGACTCACCTGAGGCCAGTCTGGCTCTGCACATGGTGGGGGAGTCAGGAATTGCGCCAGGGACTGTGAGGTAGTTACTCATCTCTGTCATCTGTTCACAGGCACACACAAGCAACCCTTTCAATATACAAGGGTTGTGGGTTCGATTCCTGCATCAGACACACGTAGTGAATACTGTATGTCGGCGACTGCAAGTCACTTTAGATTAAAGCATAGTGCCATATTACTTACGGTACAATAGGATACTTTGTCCATTTTAATGGAAATTATTTTAGTGAGGTCAACTATACAGAAAGAAATGCATTACATCCAAACACTAGATAGGCCTACACCAAATCAATACAACACAATATGACTGCCAATATCATAAAGCCCAACCAAGACACATCTTGAGGACAAAAGTGCCATTAAAGTTTGACAGGTCAGTAAATTGTGTTTACCGGTCTGTCGCGATCAGCGTTTTCCTCAACTCTACAGTGCCCTTTTAAAAAGTTATATTCAATCAAAATGTTACTTCCTTTCCAAAATAAACAATTCTGCTAGGATCTGCAGAGTCCTCAGTCTACCGTGTCCTTTTTAAAATCAAACAGTTCTATTTAATCAAGATGTTACTTCCATTTTCATTACATAATTAGAGACTGATTAAATGCAAGTTGGCCGTCGGGCAACAAGGCTGCGGCGCAGGTCCTAATCCAGGCACTTGTCATCTCCCGTCTGGATTACTGCAACTCGCTGTTGGCTGGGCTCCCTGCCTGTGCCATTAAACCCCTACAACTCATCCAGAACGCCGCAGCCCGTCTGGTGTTCAACTTTCCCAAGTTCTCTCACGTCACCCCGCTCCTCCGCTCTCTCCACTGGCTTCCAGTTGAAGCTCGCATCCGCTACAAGACCATGGTGCTTGCCTACGGAGCTGTGAGGGGAACGGCACCTCCGTACCTTCAGGCTCTGATCAGGCCCTACACCCAAACAAGGGCACTGCGTTCATCCACCTCTGGCCTGCTCGCCTCCCTACCTCTGAGGAAGTACAGTTCCCGCTCAGCCCAGTCAAAACTGTTCGCTGCTCTGGCACCCCAATGGTGGAACAAACTCCCTCACGACGCCAGGTCAGCGGAGTCAATCACCACCTTCCGGAGACACCTGAAACCCCACCTCTTTAAGGAATACCTAGGATAGGATAAAGTAATCCTTCTAACCCCCCCCCCCTTAAAAGAGTTAGATGCACTATTGTAAAGTGGTTGTTCCACTGGATATCATAAGGTGAATGCACCAATTTGTAAGTCGCTCTGGATAAGAGCGTCTGCCAAATGACTTAAATGTAATGTAAATGTAAATAAATGAATCAGGAACTGATTGTGTCAGGCAAATTAATTGAGTGGAGGGGGGGAGGGGACATTGACTAAATCCATCATAGTTAGGCTAAATGAATGTGATTGTTTTAAAGAAAGTTTACTACTGTGAGTAGTGAGAGAACTTTGTGTCTGGTTGTCTGTTGAAATTCTCTCTGTCTGGGGGAGTCTTAGCATGGCTTCCAAAACTGATTTTGCTACATTTCATCGTTTCACCCAGAAGAACAGATGTTTTGACCAGATCGAAAGAGCAGCGTTTGGCCACGTGGGCTTCCATCCTTAATCCACCCTCTTTCAGAGAGCAGGCTGTTTGGACCGGTTACTTTTGGGAGGATTGCATGTATCCGTCTATTTATGTATCGTTTGCCCATGAGGGGATAAATATAGTTCTATTGAATTAGTAGAATTCCAGACTAAGTGAGCACAACAATGGTGTACGCAGCGTTCAATCTGGTTTAACCAGGCTAGGAGAGTCTGCAGGTCTTACCTTCTTCTCTAGCTCGATCAACCTCTGCTTCTTCAGGACGAAGTCGTTCCATCCGTCCTCGAAGGGATCGGCCACCAGAGTGTGTCTGTTGTAGGAGCGCAGCTGGAGGGGGAGACAACACACACTCAACTCACACTATGGGACAGGAAAGCTATTGAGCCAGGACAACATAATAATAATAATATACTTTTTAGGCACCAGAGTGGATCTGTTGTAGGAGCGCAGCTGGGAGGAAGGAGAGACAAAACGCATTCATTCAACTCCCACCACGGGACAGGGAGGTCTAGTCTAGGACCACACAGCAACAATGCACACTTGTGTTCATAACGATACAGGCTCACGACTACTTCAGTACTAGAATCTCAAGAGATTTTACGTTTGACAATACTAATGAGGACATGACAAACAAAGCAATGTATTTAAAATGTGTGCAAGCATGACTAAGTCGCTATGGATAAAAGGTTCTGCTAAATGGCATATATTATATCATGTCAAATTGTCTTCTCTTTACTAACAGAGTGAGCATCTGAATTCCTACATTACTAGCTGAGAGCAAACCCCCCCCCCCCAAAAAAAAAATGGATCTGAGATCAGCTTTGCAGTTGCCCTCCTAATGTTACCCCTCAGATTAGCAGAGGGTAAATCTAATCCGGGATCAGCGCTCACCCTCTGGCGGGTCTTCTGCAGGTTACTCCTGAGGATCTTCCTGATCTCCTCCTCACGGCCCTTGGTGAACTGAGGCAGGGCCCGCTCTGCTACAGGAGGCGGCAGCTTCTTGGGCTGGATGTTCCTGGGAAAGAGGACGGAGAAAAACAAGAGACACTTCGACTGCGGCTCTACGGATAACCATGGTTCCTGAAGTAATTGATAGTTCAGCCTCTTGACTTTCAAACCTCTCTGGCGCTCGCAGACAATGTGGAAATGGCTATTAAGTGTAGCGCTGGTGAGCTTGAAAGGAGCTGGAGGAGGAACGAGGGCGGAGCACTCACTGCATGGAGACCTGCGAGGGCACAGCAGAGGGCAGCTTGACGCCCCCGCCGCTCTCCACCAGCTCGATGGCCTGCTTGAACTCCATCTTGTGGTAGAAGGCGATGAGCTGCGGCTCCTTGTAGCGCTCGCCCGCTATCAGGCACTTCTTTATGTACTTCTTGTTGAAGCGGTTTAGCCTGAAGGGGAGAGATGAGAAAACAAGTCAACCTTCGAGTTCTTTTATCCAATTGCCTCCATGTCTTGTTCCCTCCATATTACACAGCCATTACCAGCCTCATTAAAACCTTATAAAGGTTAATTGATGAAAAGCTCTTGAATAAGAGTAGAGCACACACACACACAACATTGGGAGACCGTGTTGTCACTGGCAGGAACACACACAGTGAAAATGGACCGCTGTAGGATGAGCCCAGTGTTTTCATCATAATGCTCTAAAAGGAGGGACTCTACACCAGAGAGATCGATCCAGTTAGAAGTCGTGTTGTCGCGACGCTCTAAAGTCTGTCTGGAAATATATGACAACTGCCGGGTGATAAAAATCGGGCATACAGAGATGTCTGAGCAAATCTTACACATGGTTCTCTTGAGAGAATAACTGCCACATAGAACACCCACGGGCTGCTCAAACGCCATACTGTTTGTGGGTAAATAGTGCATAGGGAAGGAAAACGCACACAAAAAGATTCCGGTTCACTCGGTTAGGAATGGCGATGCTTTATGATCGCCATCACATTAATGGATTCGGTAATGTTTCATTGAAGGAGAAACCCATCTGTTCTGAAAGACAATCCACTTAAGGTGCTAGCTGTTACTGCCAACGCCCGAGGGATCGCAGCTTCACCGCCACGTTTACGGAGTTAGCCTCAGGATCTTCGTTGACGCTGTTAAAACTGAGAACACAAGTCAAACCGAAGGAAACAGACAACAAACTGAGATGACTGTGTGGTAGAAAGGTGTCACGTGAATGATCTTAACCTGAATAAGAGGTCATCAAATGTTTTTATACAGTGAAAATAAAATATACATCGCTTGTCACCGTGACCCTTTAAGTTCATCCTTCACTACCTACTTGTCTTTCCAGTGGTGATGGCCGTAGTGTCCACAGATGTCCTCAATGCCAGTCAGCAGATGGTCCAGGAACTAGGGGGAGAAAACAACGTTTACATCTAAATATTGTATCTACGCTAACCAATAAGAGGGACAGATATTTGAAATGTTAAAAAAAAATTTTTTTTAAATGGGAAGTAAAAAGTGGAACCAAGCCTAATCTGTTACTACCTTTTCCTGTCTCTTTTACATAGTCCAGAGAGGTATATTTTCACATCATACAGGCCACCATTGTCATTTTTTTGATTATCCCCTAAGTAGCCTTTTCTCCATGAAGATTCTCCCACTTGCAACAGGAATTGGCTACAATCTGGCCAATAGAGAGAGCATTAGGCCTAGATAATGTCCATCACATTCACAGATTGAAGCAGAGAAATAGGCACTGGCAGATGACGTTCAGTTGGTGGTCAATTTTGTTCCTGTATTTTGATTATGGCCACTGCTGTGACAGTTCTGCACAGGGACAGTTTGACATGCAGAGTTGCTATGGGAACAAGCAGTTTTGGTCTTGCCACTGAATTTAAAATTTGCATCGAAATCGACAAGCATAGCAATATTCTTCGGGCAGCGAAGGGATTTTCTTGACAGTAGTTTCTGCATCAGTTCTATCTCTTGTCGAAGAAAACGTTCCCATTTCTCACAATAGTACTTTATACTGAAAGCCTCAGGCAAGGTGACACAGTACGTCAGGGTCAGCCCCAGGTGCCAATTAGTCAAGAGATTCTTGAATAAAACAACTGCAGCCTCAAATATCCATTAATCGAACAACCTACTGACCAATTTGTGAGACCACAAACCTGTTGGTTCAGACACTAAAACCCTGAGGGACTCCTCCTGGCTCTAAGATGCCCTCATCCACTCCCGGTGCACTCCAGGAGTCCTAAAACAGCTCGGTTGACTTTACATCACTGCCATTTACAGTGGGGAAGAAGCTATAAGCTGGTAACCGGGGCGTCTAGCCTAGAGCGCCGGTGACTCATCGCTCCTCGGTGCACCAGAGAGCCAACAGAACCCCGTAGAGAGACACTGTGTGCGTGTACAGTGCGTGCCGTGCCATTATTCTGTGGCTATTATTAGCAACAGTAGCTACCGAGAGACGGTGTGCCGTGCTGCTCAGTGGTCACTCGAGGGCAGAGAGAGAATGACCAGTAGCAGAGGAAGCCAGGCCTAAGCAGGGGATTTTACTTGCCAATCTGACAACCAGGGTGGATGAGTCGGTGGAGACAGTGGAGAATGAGAGGATGGTCCATTGGGAGCCATGGAACAATGCAGGAAGTTTAATTAGTCCGAGTTAAGAGGAAGCAGGGGAATGCTGCTTTCCATTATTAAAACCCCAGCAAGGCAATGTCAGCAAGACAAAATACATTAGCAGAAGATAATTCCATTAAATGGCCAGTACGGGGGAAGCGCAGAGCAATATTTGGCACTCAACATGTAATGACAGTACTGTAGTCTGGACAGATACTGCATTTGAAAGTCAAAATGGACATCCCTCAGATTGAAATAACCAAATCGTTCATTTAACCACAGCCATTAATGCAACAGCCCGTTTTAAAAACGATCTAGGATCAGTTTTGCCATTTAAATCCTAAAATATCAGCACTCTTACCATGAGACACTTTATGAATACGGGCCCAGAGCTCGTATTTCCCCAGGAGGAAATGAACTTGTCTGATGGGTGGTCCGGCTACAGAGGAGGGGTTAGAGAAGGAGAGGCCAGGATGTGAGGGGGTTGACGGGGGTTAAAGGTCACCTGGGTGTGGATCTCCTCATTGATGGAGCGTTTGGCTTCCTGCTTCTTCTTCACGGCCAACAGGTCCACCAGGGGTTTGATAGTCATGCCCTGAGAGGGGGAGGAGAAGAGCAAAAGAGAAGAAAAAGGTACAATTTGAGATCCTACAGAACAAGTGATAAATGTCCATCTTTAAATACTACGTGACACCAGCGACCCGAGAGAAGCCTGTAAATGTCCATTTCAATTCCTGTGCATGTTCGTATCCTCAGTCACTGCACAGAGAAGCACTGGCTATGGGCAGATGCACACATTCACACTATGAGGCGATTGCGATCTAACGCATATTGATTAGGCCGTACCAAAAAACTAAAACATGCCGCACACACACACACACGTCAGGGTCGCACCGAGCCTTTTTTCTCTTATAATGTGTCAGGAGTTGCTAAAAACCTTTCCTCTTGACTCGAAGCAGCAGCTCAGGTGGAAATAAAATGCTAAAATGCATCCAATGTCCTCTCAAACAATTTAGCAGTCAAGCGACATTTGCATTTAAATGAGATGTGCTGGGAAACGGTATTATCAGTGCCGGTTAATATACCATTTGGCATACTGGTTCAAGCAATCTCTTGTATCCCGTTCCAGTGTGTGTGTGTCCGTTCCAGTGTGTGTGTGTCTGTCCGTCCCAGTGTGTGTGTGTCTGTCCGTCCCAGTGTGTGTGTGTCTGTCCTGTCCGTGTGTGTGTGTCTGTCCTGTCCGTGTGTGTGTGTCTGTCCTGTCCGTGTGTGTGTGTCTGTCCTGTCCGTGTGTGTCTGTGTTTGTGTCTCTCCGTGTGTGTGTGTTTGTGTCTGTCCGTGTGTGTGTGTCTGTCCTGTCCGTGTGTGTGTGTCTGTGTTTGTGTCTCTCCGTGTGTGTGTGTTTGTGTCTGTCCGTGTGTGTGTGTTTGTGTCTGTCCGTGTGTGTCCGTGTGTGTTTGTGTCTGTCCGTGTCTGTCCGTGTGTGTGTGTCCGTGTCTGTCCGTGTGTGTGTGTCCGTGTCTGTCCGTGTGTGTGTGTGTGTTTGTGTCTGTCCGTGTGTGTGTGTTTGTGTCTGTCCGTGTGTGTGTGTTTGTGTCTGTCCGTGTGTGTCTGTCCGTGTCTGTGTGTGTTTGTGTCTGTCCGTGTGTGTGTGTTTGTGTCTGTCCGTGTGTGTGTGTGTCTGTCCGTGTGTGTTTGTGTCTGTCCGTGTGTGTGTGTGTGTGTGTTTGTGTCTGTCCGTGTGTGTGTGTGTGTGTGTTTGTGTCTGTCCGTGTGTGTGTGTGTGTGTTTGTGTCTGTCCGTGTGTGTGTGTGTGTGTGTGTGTTTGTGTCTGTCCGTGTGTGTGTGTCTGTCCGTGTGTGTGTGTGTGTCCGTGTGTGTGTGTGTGTGTGTAGGCTTTAGACTTAATCTCCTTATGAGAGAGAACGATACGTTATCTGGTTAACTATTAGACCCTGAGTGGATGACAACAGATTCTGGCCCTTAAATAACACCCCTGCCAGCACCATGCACGCACACACCCAATCCAAACACATGCATAGAAAAACTTATGGACGCTAGCTAGCACGCACACACACACATGCATGCACTTACACAGTCTAACATCACTCACACACACCTTCCTACTGCAGCAATCGCACCACTGCAGGTGAAACCCCCACCTAGTCTACAGCTAAGAACATCCCAGATTGCCAGCACTGAGTAAAAAAAATGAATAAGTCATTTACTTCATAAAAGGCTTATAGAAGGCTTTATTTTAGTAGCTGCCATTTTGGGGATACTCTGCCAGATGACAAGCATCCTAGAACTTCAGCATGCATCAACAGCTTCACTGTAAGATGAGTTTTCTCAGCAGGACTGGGGAATATCTGACACATGGAGCTTCAAACGGACCGTGCGCGCGTGTGTGTGTGTGTGTGCGCGCGAGCTGCAGTGACATTTTGTCACACCAGCATAGCAATGGGTTCAAACAAACCATAAAAACCATTGGAACACTTTAGGCCTTAAAATATACTAGGGACAAGAGAGCAACAGCACACTTTAGTAGCAAAGCAACCTATTTTGACCCAAAAGCACTCTGTAATATAGTCAACTTCCTATATTTAGTGTTCACTCAGTGACACATTCGATTTGATAGTCTTTTTAACTTTCCATCATTTCAATCTGAAGACATAAGCAGAATTAGAGGGTTGCTAGCCAGGTACCAGCTCTTTTTGTGCCATCTTGCCAACTCCTATGGTGACTGGCGTGACAACTGTGGTGACTGGCGTGACAAGGTGCCTAGATAGCACGAATCAGATCTGGGACCAGGCTAATGGACTGGCCCAGTACCCACCTGTACAAACACGGTGAAGAAGATTTCGGTGATGATGGCGGTGAGGAACATGGTCCTCATGGGGAAGAGGTCCTTGTCTAGCAGGTAGCCCAGGGAGAAGGCGATGGCCCCTCGCAGGCCACCGTAGGCCACAATGAACTGGTCCTTGGTGGTCAGCTTGACGATGCGGAACTTGTTGATGATAAAGGTAAGGCCCACCACGCCTGGGGGAAGGGAGAGAGAGAGCGCACAGAAGTGAGTCAACCTTCAAGGCCTTTTATCTGATTGACTCCATGTTTGCTCCCTCCTTACACACAGCCAATACCAGCCTCATTAGAACCTAAGAAAAGGTTAAGGATCCACTTTCCAAATTGATCAAAAGCTTCTGAGAAAGAGGAGTAGAGGCCACACACTACATTGGAGACATTGGAACACACATTGTGAAACTAGCAGATTATAAGAACTAGAAACTATAGGATGTTTGGTGAGAATAGAGAATGGTCAATGGGGATAAAGTGCAATGTCAAGTCACTAGGTTTCAAACTAGAGGTTTGCTTTGAATCTATCTAGAACTGCAGAAATGACATAATACTTGGAAGAAATATTAATGCTTCCTTTTATAGGGACGTGTATCTGACGAGTCTGTTGACATCTGGGCTTCCTCGATGTGAGGACCAAGTGGAAGTCACAAGGGGCACTTCCTCTAATAGTTGCCTCATGACCTAACTGAAATATAGTGACTGGTATTCCAGTCTGGCTCCAAGAATAACTATCCCTTGTCAACTTGAGAATGTAAAAAAATCTGTATCGCATCATCTACTGAAACAACTTGATCAAATTATGACAAACTATGAGAAAGGTAGGCAATGTCACGTCATTTCTCTCACTATCTTTCGGAATCTAATGTAGAGACTGGTGCAGTACCGTGGAGAAGGTATCCGTGTCTGACTCACCAATGACACGTGACACCAGACAGAGGATGACGGTGACAGAGACAAAGGTCCAGTTCCAGGCGTGCGGCCCGGCCACCGTGGCCACGCCCAGGAAGATGAAGATGAGGGTCTCGCTCACGCTGCTCCACATCTTCAGGAAGTACTTGACGGTGGTGTGGGACTTGTGGGATATGTTGGCCTCCACGTAGGGACGCATCACCGCGCCACACGCAATCAGCCTGGTGAGAGAGAGTGAGTGAGTGAGAGTGAGACAGATACATGGGATGATTATAAATGGAGTTCTCGAAGAAAGAAACCTATTCTTGTCTGACAACGTCCCATCATTTAATGTCTATTCTGAATTGTAGCATCTTAGAACGAAAACTCCGGACACAGAAGTACGTTTTAGTATTTAATTGGAACTTAATGATTCATTTCCTGGCTGCACCTGCCGTAAGCTACCAGAGGTTCCCTGAGCAAGGAAATATGGCAGACATTTAAAGGGATACGGATATAACGAAGCAAACTATATTGTAACATAAGCATTTTGCTACACCCGCTCGCTATAAGACGTGCTAAAGTGTGTACGTGACCAATACATTTTGATTGGATTTGATATTGATGCAATATAGTGATTGGGGGGGGGGGGGGTTTACAGTTACACATCGCAACATTATTTTTGGACGATATTATATCGATATTTGACTCCCAAGTATCGATTTATGTTACTGTAGGTAGCATTAGATGGCGCTAGTCAATTGTACTTGCACCAAATGGTGCGCCAACATGTTTTTAGAACTTATATTTCCCTGACTGTTCAAAACTAGTTCTCATGCCCTCTCTTTTTATTTATATTGTTTTATTTAACTAGGCAAGTCAGTTAAGAACAAAATCTTATTTACAATGACTGCCTACCAAAAGGCTTCGTACGGGGACAGGGGCCTGGGATTTCTTTTTAATTATACAAAATAAATATAGGACAAAACACATATCACAACAAGAGAGACAACACAACACTACATAAAGAGAGACCCAAGACAACCTAGCAAGACATGTACCATGTTTTGTGCTGCTACCATGCTGCTGTTATGTTGTATTGCTACCATGCTGTTGTCATCTGCTGCCTTGCTATGTTGTCTTAGGTCTCTCTTTATGTAGTGTTGTGTTGTCTCTCTTGTTGTGATATGTGTTTTGTCCTATATTTATGTCCTATATTTATAATCATCCAACATTATTGGGCACAGACAACAGCACAAAGGGCAAGAAGGTAGATACAGCAATACATCACACAAAGCAGCCACAACTGTCAGTAAGAGTGTCCATGATTGAGTCTTTGAAGGAAGAGATTGAGCTAAAACTGTCCAGTTTGAGTGTTTGATGCAGCTCGTTCCAGTCGCTAGCTGCAGCGAACTGAAAAGAGGAGCGACCCAGGGATGTGTGTGCTTTGGGGACCTTTAACAGAATGTGACTGGCAGAACGGGTGTTGTATGTGGAGGATGAGGGCTGCAGTAGATATCTCAGATAGGGGGGGGGAGTGAGGCCTAAGGGGGGGGAGTGAGGCCTAAGAGGGTTTTTATAAATAAGCATCGACCAGTGGGTCTTGTGGCGGGTATACAGAGATGACCAGTCTTGTCTCTCTGCAGCAGACATTTAGTGAGCAATATGTTTGGAACATCCAATTGCCGTATCGAAACGCAATACATATAGAATCGTGAGAATCGCAATACAAATCTTATCGGCACTTAAGTATCGTGATAATATTGTATCGTGAGGTCCCTGGCAATTCCCAGCCCTAATACAATCCTGCCATCTATTGGTAAACATAATACTTAACATAACTATACCAGGGACAACATTTATAAGCATGTTATTATTGATAAATCAGAGCGCTCGTGAATGAGCCCTACAACCCCACCTGGAAAGCGCCCTCCATTCACCTTTTATGGTAACAAAAACACCCTAATTTGCGGTATGATTTGGAAATGTTGGAACTGGGCCATGATAGTTTCTAAAAGGAAGCGCAATGGCAAATGTGTTCACATTTCTGTAGAGGTGTGGGCAGAATGTTTGAATCTTTTCCTACAAAGCTTTACATGGGCTTGCTCCTACCTATCTTTCCGATTTGGTCCTGCCGTACATACCTACACGTACGCTACGGTCACAAGATGCAGGCCTCCTAATTGTCCCTAGAATTTCTAAGCAAACAGCTGGAGACAGGGCTTTCTCCTATACAGCTCCATTTTTATGGAATGGTCTGCCTACCCATGTGAGACTCGGTCTCAACTTTTTAAGTCTTTACTGAAGACTCATCTCTTCAGTGGGTCATATGATTGAGTGTAGTCTGGCCCAGGAGTGTGAAGGTGAACGGAAAGGCTCTGGAGCAACGAACCGCCCTTGCTGTCTCTGCCTGGCCGGTTCCCCTCTCTCTACTGGGATTCTCTGCCTCTAACCCTATTACAGGGGCTGAGTCACTGGCTTACTGGTGCTCTTTCATGCCGTCCCTAGGAGGGGTGGGTCACTGACGTGATCTTCCTGTCTGGTTTGGCGCCCCCCCTTGGGTTGTGCCGTGGCAGAGATCTTTGTGGGCTATACTCGGCCTTGTCTCAGGATGGTAAGTTGGTGGTTGAAGTTTTCCCTCTAGTCGTGTGGGGGCTGTTCTTTGGCAAAGTGGGTGGGGTTATATCCTTCCTGTTTGGCCCTGTCCGGGGGTATCGTCGGATGGGGCCACAGTGTCTCCTGACCCCTCCTGTCTCAGCCTCCAGTATTTATGCTGCAGTAGTTTGTGTCGGTGGGCTAGGGTCAGTTTGTTATATCTGGAGTACTTCTCCTGTCTTATCCAGTGTCCTGTGTGAATTTAAGTATGCTCTCTCTAAATTCTCTCTTTCTTTCTCTCTCTCGGAGGACCTGAGCCCTAGGACCATGCCTCAGGACTACCTGGCATGATGACTCCTTGCTGTCCCCAGTCCACCTAGCCGTGCTGCTGCTCCAGTTTCAACTGTTCTGCCTGCGGTTATGGAACCCTGACCTGTTCACTGGACGTGTTACCTGTCCCAGACCTGCTGTTTTCAACTCTCTAGAGACAGCAGGAGCGGTAGAGATACTCTTAATGATCGGCTATGAAAAGCCAACTGACATTTACTCCTGAGGTGCTGACTTGCTGCACCCTCGACAACTACTGTGATTATTATTATTTGACCATGCTGGTCATTTATGAACATTTGAACATCT
Organism: Salvelinus alpinus; assembly: GCF_045679555.1. Lineage (NCBI taxonomy): Eukaryota > Metazoa > Chordata > Actinopteri > Salmoniformes > Salmonidae > Salvelinus > Salvelinus alpinus. Next base: position 49,389,090 of record NC_092089.1, on the reverse strand, counting down.
TGCCCATGTTCTGTTATAATCTTCACCCGGCACAGCCAGAAGAGGCCACCCCTCATAGCCTGGTTCCTCTCTAGGTTTCTTCCTAGGTTTTGGCCTTTCTAGGGAGTTTTTCCTAGCCACCGTGCTTCTACACCTGCATTGCTTGCTGTTTGGGGTTTTAGGTCGGGTTACTGTACAGCACTTTGAGATATCAGCTGATGTAAGAAGGGCTATATAAATTTGATTTGATTTTGTTGTTCAATATTTTGTTTATTGATACATGATTGTGTTTCTATCTCCTGTCTTGGTATAGGCTCAGATTATATAGGCTATGATGTCGCACTCCTATCGCACAGCACTGTAGCCTACACACTGTCAAATAGGCTACCGGTCTATTTACTTTCGAGCACGCTTGGCTATTGAATGAGCAACTGATAAACTGTAGTCTACTATTTGTTGTGTAGCAGGAATAAACCAGTCATGTCAGAAAAGGAGAGACATGTCCTGCCATAGGATAATGACTTAGGCCTATATAATAAAATAAATACGTTGATCCTATGCGATCGCCTTGCCAACGTCAAATGTATCAGTTTCATCATTAGGCCTACGTTTTACGGTTTTCTACCAGCCTACTGTTATTATAATAATTCCTGTGCATCAAACACTTCCTTTTCCTATACAATTAATCAACCACTAGAAGTTGAGCATAAGCATGGTCTGAGCTGTACGTGGAGAAACGCACACTTTCCCGTAAAGGGAAAACTCTGCGCAAAAAAGGTTAAGTGTCTTTTTTTGTGCGCACACACACTTTTGATAAATGAGGCCCCATGTTACTACATGAATCCAACTACCTACAGTGTAAATATAGGCTACATTACATGCAGGTTAAAGCTAATGACAAAGTTAAAGCCTAGTACTTCATGGACATGGCATAGAAAGTAGTCACATCAATTAAACAGATAAAAAACAATACAGTATATAAGAGAACAAGTATTTCACGTACAGTAGAGCCATTGCAACAAGGATACAGTTTGTTTTGGAAACTGTGGCGTAAGAGCTTATGAAACAAGGGCTCCATTTCCTCAGCTTGTTCCATGAGTTAACCAATGACTCACTGTGATTGGACGTATGGTTCCCGAGTGTCTAGCGTGAGTCAACCCTCCTCAGTGACTTTAAGGGCAGCCCATCTACCTCATTCCCTTACATAACAACACTGCTGTTTGTCCATCATTTCCGCCACGGACGGAGTGCCAACAGGCCTGGGAACAGACTGTCCTACAGTCCTACCATTGCGCCTGTAAAAGCCGCCGACAGGAAACTCAATTCATCAGCAGCACCTATGTTTATGATCCATATTCCATAATTCACCACCTTTTAGAAAAAAGCAGGAGACAAAAGCGGAAGAGAGGAGAGGAAGGGCGATGGGCCAGAGGTGCGACAGGGGGGCTGTAAATTGAGCGTTGTGTATCCCTGCTCTGGGCTGCACATCCTTCGGCCTGTCACGACATGTAGGTGAGTTACTGCCGTTTTGATAGAACTCGTAGAACTGTCCTTGGCTGGGACAGGCCCGGTTACATTGTATTTATTTGACCATTTAGGTCATGAACATTGCTAAGAAGCTAAGAATCGAATTCAGTGTACACTTATGTGAGAGATCTTTTTCCAAGGAAATGTAGAAGATAACGCACGAATAAGACATAGTCATACTTTTCCTTGAGCTAAACACAGAATAAATGGTGTTGCTGGACCAGCCGGACAGGTTCGAAAGGTCACGTATCACAGCCACTCTGTCAATGCATTATAAACACTAAACCTCCACTTAGCCACAGCCTAACCATAAATCTCACGGAAACCTTTTTTTATTATCAACAATATCTATGATTCATGACAGAGAGAAACTCAAAAAACCTTGGCCGCTAGGAAGATTGTGTGTGTGTGTGTGTGTGTGTGTGTGTGTGTGTGTGTGTGTGTGTGTGTGTGTGTGTGTGTGTGTGTGTGTGTGTGTGTGTGTGAGAGAGATTCCGCGTCTGTCTGTCTGGCTTGTCTGTGAGTGTGTGCGTACCTGATATGATAGAAATTCATATGATTTATATGTTTACGGTAATGGTAAGATAATGACTAAATTATTTATAAGTTTAAGGTAATGTTAAGATAATGACTAAAAATATTCCACCCTGAAACCATATAATTGTATGAAATGTATTAGAATCATAAAACTATAATCTGATGATGCGTGTAGTTTTAGTCAGAATTAGAACAAGGACCGTTTGTTCCTTGTTAGTATGTAAGCAGGGTGCAAGTGTGAAACAAATGATCAGAGGAGCTATCGACAGACAAGTTGTACTACTGTGTTCCTTACAGGACATCCTGTCTCCACCCGTGGAGGGGAGAAACTGTTAGGCTTGCAGAAAATGATGAAACATGTTGCAGATTAAACAATGTATCAGTGTAGTGGGAAAACACCGACTGTCTGAGCAAGGCGTAGCTTAAGATTTGAACTTGTTTGTGTGTGTTATAAAGACTGGGTTTGTATAATAATAATAATAAACGTTTTGACTATTGTAAACTGGGAAATCTGTCTGTTTCATTTAAAACCAGAACCTTACAAACTCTGGGTTGCAGACTGAGTAGATTAATTGACGTTTATGAACATTGATAACGAAATTCTCATAACAGTACCCCTCACTTACGCCATAATTCCAGACAGGTGGAACATCTCAGCCGAGAGGTAAGCCATGTAGCTGTAAACGAACACGAAGAGGGGCTCGATGACGCGGGTGTGCGAAGTGAACCGGGAGGTGAAGGCCGCCAGGATACCGTAGATGGCGCCCACGGCGATGCCGCCCAGCGACACAATCAGGAAGCAGATGACCCCGAGGACCACGTCCATCGGCGTTACCTCACCTGCGCCAGAGTACTCCTCAAACAGGTGGTATAAGACCTAGAGAGGACATGGGGGGAAAGAGAGACCTTCGAGACATGGCTCAAGTGTACAGAGAATAACAGAGCCCACACCCGAGTGCTCCTCAAACAGGTAGTATAAGATCTAGAGAGAATGGAGGGGGTTTGACACTTTAGAGCCTACAATCGAAAATAAACCTGTTTGGATTCCGTTGGTAAAAGCATGGTGCTAGCACCCCAGGGTCATGGGTTTGATACCCGCTGGGGCCACAAAATGCATACACTCCCTGTACTGTGGATAAAAGTGTCTGCCGAGTGGCATATAAACCAGTGATATTATGTGGTCTAACGTTCTGGTATAGTCACTACAGGAAAGATAAAAGTTTGCGTAATCTCTCGTGGACAGACGCATGTAATAAATGGTATCATAGCGTGTCAGGCTGTGGGATGCGACAACTAACGTGGAACTTTTTTCCGGGGCCCTGATTTTTCGGCACTGATAATTTGGCCAAACTATTTTAAGTAAACTGGTGCCATCAACAAGACAGCCAGTGCGTGGGTATAATCAGCAGAGCATAAATATAGCAACAGGAACCGTTGTGCCTCATAATATATGCCACACAGCACACGACTTTATCCAAAGAAACTTACAGTAGTGTATTTTTAATAGGCCTATGTGATGCATGCACCATGCAAGGACGCCACCAGCAAAATAAAAATAAACTCCAAAATGTTTTTTATACTTTATATTTTCAATGACCAACCCATAAGAGAGAGATGGTCCATCTCACAACTGTTTCAGCAGAGGAAAGAGAAGGAAGCCGTGAGAGAAGATAATTGAAAATAGATTAGGGCACTGGCGGCCCACTAAACTGGGTCAGCTTCACCAAAACCTAACTAACCAATCCCTGGCGAGGAGCTAAATGTTAGCTAGAAGGTATGAAGTCAATATCCAGTGACAGAAGTATGGTGGGATTTTCCTAAAAGACTAGGCCTAATTCAAATCGGGCTAATTTGGTACTAGGCCATTCTGATTTCTTGTGCCAGTCCAAACCAATATCCTGTCCACAGAAATAAGAACACAATCACAGGCCAACTAACAACTGAGTCCTCTTCATATGGAGGATGAATGTAGACTACTTCTGAAAATATAGTTTGGTTTTATTATATTGTACTGCATAGCATAGTGCTGAATAGTATTGTACTGCATGGCATTATCTTTTTGGGGGGGGAGGATGACCCTGACGTGATTGTACTGTAATTCATTCATTGATTGTCTAGAATTGCATTGTACTGTATTGCCCTGCATAACACTAAATACCACCCCATCCACCACTCACTCACCACAGTGACGGCATCATTGAGCAGCGACTCTCCGAACACCAGAATGTGCAGCAGCTCGTTGATGTGGATCTCCTCAAACACAGCCAGCACGGCCACCGGGTCCACGGCCGAGATGATGCTCCCGAACAGCAGGCAGGGCAGCAGCTCCACCTGGCTCAGGTACGTGCCCTCGATCTGGCACACGGCGTAGAGGAGACCCCCTACGAAGAAGGCGTTCCACAGGGTGCCGACCACGGCGAACATCAGGATGGTGCCGATGTTCTCCATGAAGGGCCGGATGGGCAGGAAGTAGCCCGCATCCAGGATGATCGGGGGGAGGAGGCACAGGAAGAAGAGGTTGGAGTCCAGCACGGGGGGTACCTCCTCGCCCGCCAGCTTGATGAGGCCGCCAACAAGGAGGCCCACCACAATGAGCAGACAGGACTCGGGCACGATGCTGGACAGCCGCGGGATCAGGTGGAATCCTGAGGGAGGGAGAGGGTGATTAGATGCATTGTTCTCGTTCATTGTTCTCGTGGTTTACACTTTCTAGGCGGCATCTCGAATGTACCAGTCACATGAAACTTCAAACTCATTGAAGATAAGAACCAGAAAACAATCCCCAGTGAAAAGCCCCACCAAATGCATATTCCGTTTCTAAGTGAGCCACCCCATTCATAGTGCTTAATAAGGTCCAGATACTGCCAAATTCAAATGGATGAAATGTATCAACTAGTCGTATTAATTACCTCTGAAAAAAGAAATCAGTATTCAGAATAGGCTTAGTTTATAAGTGGAACAGAAGCTAATTTAACATGGCAGTACTTGATTTCACATATGCAATTTCAACAGTCCAGAATATGACTAGGCCTCGTAGATAATGGCTGGTGGGTGAGAATGCACAGGGGAAACAAACTTGATAGCTGCCCAGAATCTGCAAGTCAAAACAACCCTGGACATAAAACACAGGAAGTGACAACAAACAAAGGGCCAAAGAACCAGGAACAGAACACAAGAAGGGTCTGCTGCATCTTAGCAATGTCACATACCACACACCCACAGTAATTCACATGCATTTCCTCAAAAGTGGAAATGGATATGCAAAACAAATTCCTCACAATATTCATCTCGTGACTCCATTCAAAGAGAAACCATACACAGACATCAGGCCACACCCACTCCCATAGTGATCATATGACATCACCAAGGAAAACTTGACTGAAAAAGGTTCACTTCAACTTGACGTTAACTAGGCCTAAATGTAACAGAAAATTATACAGGATGTGCCAACAGTACTTTTTCTGATGGTTTATTTCCTAATCCCATTTCTTTGGGATTCATTTCAAGTAAACTATCGCAATTAGCTTCCATGGCTCAAGGCAACAGTTTGCTTGTCTCAACAAGCATGCTCAGGTAGGCTAGCCTAGTCCCAGGGCCCAGTGTTTCAAAACTTTGTATCTTGATGAGAATTTAAAAAAAATCCTAAAACATAATTCAACTTTGGCATTATGGGGTATTGTGTGTAGGCCATTGACACAACCTCAATTGAATCCATTTTAAATTCAGGCTGTAACTCAGCAAAATGTGGAAAAAGTCAAGGAGGTGTGAATCATTTCTGAAGGCACTGTACACTGCAGTCAATTTAACACAATGAACCTTTGGTTTTCAGACGTAAGAATGCTTTCAACTTTCTAAATCCACAGTGAATCCAACCTTCCAGTGGGATCGAGATCATTCTGATGTTCGGCTTCAAAACTACACTCTTAGGGGGGGGGGGGGGAAAGTGATTCCTAGAACCTACAATGGTTCCTCGGCTGTCCCCATAAGAGAACCCTTTGAAGAACCCATTTTGGTTCCAGGTAGGAACCAGGTACGTGCCCTCTTCACGACTGTCTATATATGGTGCATCCCTAATTTCATTAGAAGAAGAATCCCTGATATTAAAGTGTGGGATGGCACGTTGTCAGCCCTTCAGCGAGGGTAGCGGTGGCACATTAGCAGCACCATCTGGTCAGGCTAGGACAGAGAAAGGAGATGAGAGGCAGGCATGAAGGCAGGTAAACCTCCCTTCAACACTCACGCCTCACACACCGAGCATAGTAAATTAGCATGTCATCATTAGCAAATCAGACAGTTACATAATGATCAGGGTCCTTATCGCTGTCAGAGGTTTTCAAGGATAAGTGGTCAGGAGAGGAATGTGTGAAAAAGAGCAAGCGTTTACGGCGGGAAACAGTAGAGTCGGTGAATGATAAAATAATGAACATTGGCAACGTCTGAGCAGATGATGCCTTCACTTAGCTTGAACGCGCTCAGCAAACTGCAATCTCCTGGGTTTAAAGGGCATCTGATGTTTTTCATCAACTCAGTCAGCTGGAAGGCAACATTTAAAGTTTTTGGACACACACACTTTCACGGGCTAAACAAGGCCATCTCTATGGAGTCCAGAACACTGCCACACAAAGCTGCTGCTTTTAAAGTACTACAGTGCTAGCTCTGAGGAATTCCAGTGACAAACGGCCCAGAGAGGCCTAATCTTCCCATAAAGAGATGCGTGGTGCTTGGGGCACTCTTCTCCTTTCAACTGGCTTCGTAAGGAAACTGGCACCCTTCCACAATTTAGAGGAAGCATCTTCACTATGTGGGCAAAACAAAGGAGTTAAGATAACACTGACTGCTTGTAGGATACTACAAAAGGCTCAGGCTAGATTTGAGCATCACTCTTTTGAGAGCTCGACGTGTACCATTCGCACTCCGAGACCTGTGTTTAAGCATGATCTTTTGGAGCCAACTAGTGCTCTCAAATCGTATCCTGATGTCAACAGCAGATGGGAGTTGTATTCATAACATTGCTAACTTAGCTAGCTAACATACATTTCAGGAAAAGTTATATTAAGTGACTAACTAGCTTGCTAGTGTTAGCAACATTTGGTGTTCAATGAGAGAGCTAGTTAACCAGCTGAGCTAATAAGCAATGTAACAAAAGTATAACTTTGGATTTGAAAAATCTTCCATCAACTGGCTCAGCATTTCAGGAATCACAGTAGAAAGTGCTCTTGATGCACCATTCAATTATTAAGCCATTTAAACTATTCATTTTTTTAAAGAAAACTCACTGGCTATCATGTGATTTAAGTGTGAGTTTGTCCGAAGGTGTTGGACTCCACGACAGTTGCTATCCATCGGAGCACTGTGATTGGTTGCAGAAAATTATGGGATGGGGCTTAGCAAAGGGTCAATTGTACTCCTCTGACAGGCTAATTATTCCACCCACTCAATAGAATAGATTACATAGAACAAGGTTGCCTAGGAGCCCCACAACAGTGATTTATGCCAAACTACTTCTGAGGAGCTGTCAGAATGCCTCAGTCACTTCCAGGCTATTATGGTAATTATTATTATTATTATTATGGTAATCAGGCTGTTGTGTCATCATCAAACTTGATGATTGAGTTGGAGACGTGCATGATCACACAGTCATGGATGAACAGGGTATACAGGAGGGGACTGAGCACGCACCCCTTTGGGGCCCCCATGTTGAGAATAAGCGCAAAAGAGGTTTTGTTGCCTACCGTCAGGAAGTCTACGACCCAGTTACACAAGGAGGGGTTCAGACCCAAGGCCCTGAGCTTAGTGATGAGCTTGAAGGGCAATATTGTGTTAAAAACTCTCTGGAGGTAATGCAGTCGGCATTTGATGGCGAGGTATTCCAGATCGGGAGAACAAAAGGACTTGAGTTCCTGTAAGTTAGCCCAATCATACTCCTCCACCTCTGTGTTTCCCGGAGAGTTCTTTGTTCCTGACCGCGCGATGAAAGGAGAACCCCTCTGGTTGTATGGACAGGGACAATCTATTCAGAGAGAGCCACGATTCCGTAAAACAGAGTATGTTACAGTCCCTTATGTCTCTCTGGAAGGAGATCCTCACCCATGAGCTCATCTATTTTATTGTCCAGGGACTGAACGTTAGCGAGTAATATACTCAGAAGCGGTGGGTGGCATGCCCACCTCCTGAGATTGACTAGGATCACACTTCTCTGGAGGTGACATTTAGGAGCATCACCTGGGATGAATGGGGCTGCCTCAGGCAGTTCAAACAAAGGATCCAGGTTGAATGTCTGGTGAATGACAGTAGGTAATAGTACTAGAAATCTTCTGAGCAAATACTGTAAGAAATAATACCAACAAAAATACCGCAAAGTTGGCTAGGAGCTAGAAACTGGGTGACCATGTCTGTCGGAGCCATTTTGTATCACACCCTTCAACACGAGAACAACCACAACCAGCGGGAAAAATCCGGCACTAGTAAATAAGAGCTTGTTGGACGTGTTGCCAGCTGAAAGAGAAGTACAAATAATATTGTCACTTTGGAGTTAGAGCTGACTGACAAGAAGATCTTTGCTATCAAGCGAGGCATGCTGGTTACAAATTAGGCCTCTAGGGACTAATGCTCTAGATTTCTGAGGGGAGGAAGGAATAATGCACTTAAGCCTATCACAAACTGTTATGCCTGTTTTAGCATGCTGCCACTGACTGAAATAAACACCCTTTGTGTGTATAAAACACATTCAAACATCGACATAGCCTAGGGGTCTTTTTGATAGGGGATCCCACAGTGGATGAACATAAATAAACACTATCATACACAGAATGTAGCAAATAGTGTTTAGATGAGCAACATAAGTCTCCGGTTTATACAGATTTGTTTTTTTTAGTAATTTCAGAACCAACACTGTCAATAGTCAACAATACAAATGTATGTAAGCAAAACTCAAACTCACGTTACTTGGCCCCTTAAGAGCTAAAATCTTAGGACTAATATTTAATCCCAGTGCTCATGGCAAAGGTTATTAGTAGTAGATGCATAGCAGGGTTGGAGTCAATTCCACTTAAATTCAGAAAGTACACCAAATTCCTATACCAATTTGTCCTCAATGAAAAGCAAACTGATTTTAAATGGAATTGACCCCAACTCTGATACATAGCCTGCAAAACATAGTTGTGTGCCTTCTATTTCCTCTGAGAAGTGACACTGATCCGGAGGAAAATTAGGTTCCCGGACTCCCAACGATACATAAATAACCTGGCAGCAGCAACAGGTCAAATTCCAGAGATTCAACAGGGAACCGGATACCAAGTTTGTATGTGTGTCAGTGACTATGCATGTGTTTGGAAAGGTCTGAGCTGTCAGCACTAGGTCTGCCGCATCTCCGCAATGCATTTTCGGTTGTCTAAGGTTGTCACTCCATGTTATGACATTTCTCAATGTGTTGGTCATTTCAGTCTCGTGTCAGTCAAAAGACTTCCCTTTCAGTCACTCAACTTCGGTACAACATACCATGGGGAAATCACACTCTCGCGATTTCAGTTTAAGGCTCTAGAATCACGGCTGACAAGGGCCAATTGAAATCTGCGCCTCACGGGAAGCCCCGCCTTCCACAGGTGATAAGCGTGAGGCTCAGATTCATTACTTGAATTATTCCTTCACCTCAGTTTGAACAGGAACGATTCACGCTACTAAAACAAACAATTGGAAAACGAGACTGTCTTACGTTGTGCCAAATAAACTGTTCGTTAGTGGCAGAGCGTGCTCACCCCCTGGACTTTGTGTGCTGAAGTTGGTATGGTTTCCTAATCAGGAAAAATGAGTTATTCCTCTAATTGCTTGGCCTGGCTATAGCAAGAAGTTCAATGGCTAACCCGACCGAAACGACGAAGGCTGACAAGCCGTATTCGTGTTTACGACCATACCCCAATGAATTAAACCCCTAGTCTATTGACGCACCGGTGCATCAATCCACACAGAACAAAAATATAAGTGTAAAATGCAATAACTTCAAAAGGTTTTTCTGAGTTACAGTTAATATAAGGAAATCAGTCAATTGAAATAAATTCATTAGACCCTAATCTATTGATATCTCATGACTGGGAATACAGATATGCCTCTGCTGGTCACATATACCTTTAAAAAAAAAAAGTATGGGCGTGGGAAGAAAATAAAAAACAGTCAGTATCTGGTGTGACCACCATTTGCCTCACGCAGTGCAACATTTTCTAAACATAGAGCTGATCAGGCTGTTGATTGTGGCCTGTGGAATGTTGTCCCACTCCTCTTCAATGGCTGTGTGAAGTTGCTGGATATTGGCGGGAACTGGAGCACGCTGTCGTACATGTCGATCCAGAGCATCCAAACATGCTCAATAGGTGACATCACAAGCTTCTGCCCGGGTTTCATGCAGGCTATTCAGTCTAACAGAAGCACAACATGTGTCAGAAGCTTGTCCCATGTTTAATGGCCCTCTGGTACTCTGCGTTCTATGATGTTCATGGGGTATATCACTCTGTCCACAAGGGGGCACCTCTCCCCATGGGTGGCTCATTACTGGGATTCATTACTGATTCCTACCTGTAGTTCACTAGTCCCTATGAGGTGTCTTGTGATACAGGTTATGGGCTCTGAAGGCGATTGGTGGTGGGTAGCATAGTCAAGGGAACAAGCAAGGTTGGACACGACCATGCTATTATCCAACACACAGTTTGTGTGAATATATATATAATAATAATAATAATACTACATATGAATCCCGAAATGAGCGGTCTTTCGCCAGCTCAGCACTTTTCATTCCTGAGAATTAGATTCAATTACGAATCACCCGTCTTACCACAAAAGGGGTCTGTTTTTCAGAGCTGTCTGTCCCATTCCCAGCTAGGTTACAAGGTGCTTTGTCACCAGTAACCATGACTGGTCGGTTGGGTAACCTCCATGATAAAACATTTTCCCTGGGTCTATTTTTTTTTTATTGCATGCGGCCAGCCCTGGGTGACAGGCGGTTCCTGGAACGCATCTTACTGCCTAAACAGAGTGAGGCTTGTTGTGACAATAGTATCCCCAGGTGGCACTGCCAATCAGTGCCACACTGCCAATCACTGATCGCCGGAGCCCTTGTACCCAGAGTGGGCCGGTCTTTAGGCAAACCTTGACATAACACAGTTTTTCTTCAACCCCAAGTGTTTACGGGTGTCCCTCATGGGAGTTCGATGAAAAGTGTCCCTTCCCCACATTCAGACACACGGTTCTCAAGACTGGTGGAAATGGAAGAAGAACCAAATCTCTCAAAGTCCCCAACGTGGCGTACTGCCCCTTTCGTATGTTACTTCACGGAAGGCTTGATGTCTGCTCCGACCAATGGTGCGCATGCGTAGTGTCACCCTGGATCATGCAAACAGTGACATCAGGGCACAAGTGCGTCCCCCCATGCTTCTGCAGCATCATCACGTCGACTGTTCCCGAGGCCTCAGCTCAAGTTGAGGGAGGAGATATCCTCCAGTCTCCAGAAGCAGGCAATCCGAGTGGTTCCTATGCCGAAGACCCAGGACGGCTAGTACAGACAGAATTTCCTAGTTCCGGAAAGGGATGGGACTTTGCTTCCCATTCTAGACCTACGTGCCCTCAGCAAGCACCTCAGTCTACAAACTCTGAATGCTCACGAGCCGCCGGCTAATACAGCCGATTGACTGGTGGCAAGCAGCATTACACACATCCATGCTACTGTCCCATATTCAGTCTCTAGGCTTCATAAGAAACCAGAAAAAGAGCTGTCTGACACCATCTTAACGCATTCCGTTTAAGACTTACTTGCGTAAATGCATTTTTCTATCCACCATGGAGGGTATCCGGGTTCCGGCTCTGCTCAGACAACTTTTGGATGGGTCACAGTGCGTTTCGCTAGTACCTACGCCTATTGGGGATGATGGCTTCTGTGATGGAAGTCGTTCCCTTGGGCTATTGTTGAGTGCTAGCAGCCTAAGCCGGTCACCTCTGGTGTCCGTCAGGCCTACGGCCCATGACCTAATGGTGGGACCCTCTGCTATTGTCAGGGGGCTCCCGTGGGTCGAGTTGTATCCCGCAAGGTGATCACGACAGATCCCCCGAGCGTGAAAAACCCAGAAGCGTTGCAGTTCTTGACACACTCAAACCAGCGCGCATGGCACCTACTACCATACACCATTCAAAGGCAATTACATCTTGTCTTGACCATTCACCCTCAATGGCAAACACAATCCAAGTCTCAAGGCTTAAAAATCCTCACCTTCATCTACACACTGATTAAAGTGGATTCAACAGGTCACATCAAGAAGGGATCATAGCTTTCACCTGGATTCACCTGGTCAGTCTATGTAATGTAAAGAGTGTATATTTTACAGGTTAGGGCTGGATTTGTTTTATTATTGTGATTTGACTTGCGATATGGGTCAAACACTTGTAATCATAGAAATAGAGTGATTTACATTAAGAAGAAAAGTGAAAAGCAGCATCATTCTTTTTTTGGAACAATCCTGTTGACTGCATTTGACAGAACAGAACAGCATACAAACATATAGTGAATATAACAGGGAGGAGGAGGAGGAGCTGCATTGCTTGGGTGACAGTAGCCTCAAGAGGACGGGGAAAGAGGTGAACACACTAAACTATAAAAATGGATGTTTCAAAGTGGTGCATGCAATATGCATCACTTGCGATATGGATATTGCACAAGTCAATATTGTGATTTATGTGAATTGGATGAATTGTGCGGCCCTAAAACAGGTATATACACATTACTATAAGAATTAGCAGGTTCCTGTTTCCAGGCTATTACAACCTGTTGCAATGACTTAGTAAAGCATCTACACTACTGTTCAAAAGTATGGGGTCACTTAGAAATGTCCTTGTTTTTGAAAGAAAAGCACATTTTTTGGCAATGAAAATAACATCAAATTGATCAGAAATACAGTGTAGACATTGTTAATGTTGTAAATGACTATTGTAGCTGGAAACGGCAGATTTTTTATGGAATATCTACATAGCCTTTTAAAATGATACATTTGGATTAGCTATGTAGATATTCCATAAAAAATCTGCCGTTTCCAGCTACAATAGTCATTTACAACATTAACAACATCTACACTGTATTTCTGTTCAATTTGATGTTATTTTCATTTTCAAAAACAAGGACATTGCTAAATGACCCTAAACTTTTGAACGTAGTGTATCTCAAGGAAAAACTCCAGTCTTCAGAGCAACTTCATTACAGATCATTTTGAGTAAATAAGACGAGGCCTGCAGGAAAAAGGGCAGACCGGTCATATTTGGATGGACTGAAGTGATTACGACTGCAACCGCTAACAGCTAACAGCCAGAGACCAAACCGTCAATTCAAGACAGGAATGCTAAATTACCCCAGTTTGTGTGAAGACTGGCACTCCAGGAAGTGAATGACTCATCGCCCCTGGACAAGGAGCTCTTTCACTTCCAATGGTCTGTGTTAGGCCTCCTAGCTAGGTCACACCCAAAGGCTTAAGACAATACAAACAAGAGAGGACAGGTAGCAAGCAGCGCTGAAAGAAATGTAGTTATAAAAAGGCCCTTTCACTTGGCTCCTGTCCGTCGGGACATACTGTATTACACTCTATGGTTGAGCTCCTTTCAGAAAATGATCATTTATTTTGCATTTCCGCCAACGGTTAGGCCTAGAATTTGGAGGCACTGTTGATGTGCCTGAAGCTCCTAACCAACTTGCAGACAGCTGACACATTCTCTAGCACAGTGGTGTCAAACATACAGCCCTCTGTGGTTTGAGTAAATAAAACAAAATACTTTTTATTTTTACAAAATCACAGAAATGAAAGCTAGATAGTCAGGGAGCACCGAAAATTCCAAAAATGACAGAAGACTATTTTACAGCGCGGCCCTCTGGAACTCGTTGAAGACCGAATGCGGCCCCCGGGGCAAAATGAGTTTGACACCCCTGCAATAGCAGAATACTCCAATCATGGCCTCCAGTATTCACACTCCTCAGTGGCAAGTACATATCACAGCTGGAGATAAGGTGGTACATGGGGGAACATTGGGATCAGGTATCCCCCGCTGACACCGATAACACAGGCTCGCCATATGAATGGATGGTTATCGATAAGCGCACTTCAGTGAGAAGCATGGTACTGATAAGCCATGGTGGGGTCAATGGAATGTCCATTCTAAACCTTATTTCCTTTCTGGTGCTTATCATATTTTCTCTGTATCATTACTGTGCCTCAAACTGACACCATGGTGGGCTAAAGAAAAAACGTTTTAAACAGGCCATGGCTGCGAATACAGAGTTTTCGCCCCTGCCTCTCTGGAAATATTTCTCAAAGCTACGGATCTGGGATCACGTTCTGCTCAGGTGTTATTTAACGCACATATATTTTTTCTACGTAGCTGCCACTCACACTCCACCTCCCTTCATGTTTCTCTCTTTACTCAGCATTTTTTTTTTGAACCATTTGATGTAGCCCGTCTCTGCCTCATATTTCTGAACTGAAATCCAAAATCTGCGGCGATTTGATATGCTGCCGAGATAGCTGCATGCAACTACCCACTTGAGTTTGAGACAGACTAAACTGAAGCGCAGGCTATCCAACACTGTATTCACTGCACTAATTGTAGGTCTGAATCACTAAGACCACGATCCTATTCAATTAGGATGTTACTTTATATGGACAATCAACCTATGTGAATACCCTGGTAACACAGTCAAAAAACTTGACTAGCCTATGTCGATGGGATGAAAAAAGTAAAAGAGCCATAAAAGCAAATAAATGGGAAAACCTTGCAAGTCGTAACACTTCGGGCAGGAAGTTAATGATATAGGCCTACTTGCTAGCTCTCCCAGACTTCCACACAGTCATTAAATATTAGGTCTGAAGGCCACTGACAAATAAAAGGCAACTGGTTGCATCTTCTGATTCCACTGTCACATTACTCAGCTGTGTGCTAAAGGCAACCTAATGCGCAAGCTTTTACTCTTCGTGCACTGGAGTCCTGTCCTGTAATCAAGTTTGAAAATACTCATGCTAGAAGCAGTGCTTAGATAAACGGATTACGTAGGAGAGATTTCTCATTATATCCTACTCATTTGTAAGGCATATATCTCCTTGTGTTTACGCAGAAAACCAACCTTGAGCAAACTGAGATAAAATTACAAACCTGAGATTTGAGCCCACTGGAGCCATTTATCCTACCATTCTTTTAGGCCACTCCCTGTTCCTGACAACTCAAGGTGATTGTAACAAGGTGACTGGGTTTGATGTTGTAACATTATTAGGCCTAATCTATGGTTTCCATAGGCAGGCCACGATTCCAGTAGTAATAAATTATATTGATTTGTGACGTACAATATTTCCATTGTGCACTGATACAGTATGCGGAGCAGGGCACCCACTGACAGTTGTGCTGTCCGCCTCTCAGGTTGTTTACTGTAGATAACGGCCTCTTAAACCTTCTGAAAGAGTGCCTTGATCTTTTAGTGAACCATTTGTGGTAGAAACAAAATCTAAAAACGGGAGACTCACAGGACTCCAAATATAAACTCTTGAAAAGAAACAAACAGCGGTGGACTTACAGGGCTGCCCGCTGACCCGGGGAGGTTCTGGAAATCCTTCATGCCAGTCAATCTACATCAGTAGGCCAGTGAAATATATATATATATATATATATATATAGTGCTAGGTCAAGGGGTCTGAATCATTTCCAAATGCACTGTATGTACACACACACACACACACAGTACCAGTCAAAAGTTTGGACACACCTACTCATTGAAGGGTTTTTCTTCATTTTTTACTATTTTCTACATTGTAGAATAGTGAAGACACAAAAACTATGAAATAACACACATAGAATCATGTAGTAACCAAAAAATGTGAAGAATCTCAAACATAAAATATATTTGGATTTGTTGAACAAAGTAGCCACCCTTGCCTTGATGACAGCTTTGCACACTCAACCAGCTTCATGAGGTAGTCACCTGGAATGCATTTCAATTAACAGGTGTGCCTTGTTAAAAGTTAATTTGTGGAATTTCTTTCCTTCTTAATGAGTTTGAGCCAATCAGTTGTGTTGTGACAAGGTAGGGGTGGTATACAGAAGATAGCCCTGTTTGATAAAATACCAAGTCCATATTAGGGCAAGAACAGCTCAAATAAGCAAAGAGAAATGAGTCCACCATTACATTTAAGTCATTTAGCAGACGCTCTTATCCAGAGCGACTTACAAATTGGTGCATTCACCTTATGATATCCAGTGGAACAACCACTTTACAATAGTGCATCTAACTCTTTTAAGGGGGGGGGGGGGGGTTAGAAGGATTCCTTTCTCCTATCCTAGGTATTCCTTAAAGAGGTGGGGTTTCAGGTGTCTCCGGAAGGTGGTGATTGACTCCGCTGACCTGGCGTCGTGAGGGAGTTTGTTCCACCATTGGGGTGCCAGAGCAGCGAACAGTTTTGACTGGGCTGAGCGGGAACTGTACTTCCTCAGAGGTAGGGAGGCGAGCAGGCCAGAGGTGGATGAACGCAGTGCCCACCAATACTTTAAGACAAAGTTCAGTCAATGGAACATGTAAAGAACTTTGAACGTTTCTTTAAGTGAAGTCGCAAAAAACATGATGAAACTGGCTCTCATGAGGACCACCACAGGAAAGGAACACAGAGTTACCTCTGCTGCAGAGGATAAATTCATTAGTTACCAGACTCAGATTGCAGCCCAAATAAATGCTTCAGAGTTCAAGTAACAGACATCTCAACATCAACTGTTCAGAGGAGACTGCGTGAATCTGGCCTTCGTGGTTGAATTGCTTCAAAGAAACCACTACTAAAAAGGACACTAAGAAAAGACTTGCTTGGGCCAAGAAACACGAGCAATGGACATTAGTCCTTTGGTTTGATGAGTCCAAATTTGAGATTTTTGGTTCAAACCGCCGTGTCTTTGTGATACGCAGTGCAGGTGAACGGATGATCTCCGCATGTTTAGTTCCCACCGTGAAGCACGGAGGAGGAAGTGTGATGGTATGGGGGTCCTTTGATAGTGACACTGTTGGTGATTTATTTAGAATTCAAGGCACACTGAACCAGCATGGCTACCACAGCATTCTGCAACGATACACCATCCTATCTTGTTTGCACTGTTTTTCAACAGGACAACAACCCAAAACACCTCCAGGCTGTGTAAGGGCTATTTGACCAATGAAGGAGAGTGATTGAGTGCTGCATCAGATGACCTGGCCTCCACAATCCCCCAACCATAACCCAATTGAGACGGTGTGGGATGAGTCTGACCGCAGAGTGAAGGAAAAGCAGCCAACAAGTGCTCAGCATATGTGGGAACTCCTTCAAGACGGTTGGAAAAGCATTCCTCATGAAGCTAGTTGAGAGAATCTCAAGAGTGTGCAAAAGCTGTCATCAAGGCAAAGGGTGGCTACTTTGAAGAATCTATAATATATTTTGATTTGTTTAACACTTTTTTGGTTACTACATGATTCCATGTGTTATTTCATAGTTCACTATTATGCTACAATGTAGAAAATAGTAATTTAAAAAAATAAGAAAAACCTTTGAATGAGTAGGTGTGTCCAAACTTTTGACTTGTACATTAAAAGTATTCAGAACCTTAGCTATGAGACTCGAAATTGAGCTAAAGGCCATCCTGTTTCCTTTGATCATCCTTGAGATATTTCTACAACTTGATTGGAGTCCACCTGTGGTAAAATCAGTTGACTGGACATGATTTGGAAAGGAACACACCTGTCTATGTAAGGTCCCACAGTTGACAGTGCATCGCAGAGAAGAAATCAAGCCATGAGGTTGAACGAATTGTCCGTAGAGCTCCGAGACAGGATTGTGTCGAGGCACAGATCTGTGGACGGGTACCAAGAAATAGAATAAGTTTGGAACCACTAAGACTCTTCCTAGAGCTGGCGGCACGGCCAAACTGAGCAATCGGGGGAGAAGGGCCTTGGTCAGGGAGGTGACCAAGAACCCGATGGTCACTGACAGAGCTCAAGAGTTCCTCTGTGGAGATGGGAGAACCTTCCAGAAGGACTACCATCTCGGCAGCATTCCACCAATCAGGCCTTTATGGTAGTGGTCAGACAGAAGCCACGCCTCAGTAAATGACACAATAGCCTGCTTGGAGTTTGCCAAGAGGCACCTAAAGGACTCTCAGACATGAGAAACAAGATTATATGGTCTGATGAAACCAATATTGAACTCTTTGGCGTAAATGCCAACGTCACGTCTGGAGGAAACCTGGCACCATCCCTACGGTGAAGCATGGTGGCGGCAGCATCGTGCTGTGGGGATGTTTTTCAGCAGCATGGACTGGGAGACTAGTCACGGTTGACCTGCTCCAGAGTGCTCAGGACCTCAGACTTGAGATCCCAGGTGATTGTTCACACCCTCTTAAGCCTTAGCACCACCCATCTCTTTAAGGGTTGATCTGCGTATTCTGTACTAACTTGTCAGCTACTTCCAGACATCTAAGAGAGAGAGAACAGCTCACTGAACATTACTCGCCCTAGCAGAGCTGGTTAGGCTGTTACTGTATGTTATCCAGAGTGTTGGTGACTGCAACTGTGCTGTCAGATTCTCCGTTCGTAAATTCAGAGCGTTTCGCGTTCAGAGTGCACACTGGACAGTCTCTGGCTAATAAGAAGGTTGTTCCGAAAGCTCTGACCTCACAATGACCCAAGCAAACTGGCTAACATTGGCTAGCTACTTCGATACATAATGACAGAACACCCCACAATGACATTTTTACTCCCCCTAGCAGAGCTGGTTAGGCAGTTTGTTATCCAGAGCGTTGGTGACTGTAACAGTGCGTAATTCAGTTGTTTCCAGCAGCTTTGTGGCCGACGTTGGCACACTAAGAGGACAGTCTTTTGTTAAGAAATGTAGCTAGATAGTTAGCTAGGTAAACAATGAATCCCGACACATGACGTAACGTTAGTTAGCGAGCCAGCCAGCTAACGTTAGCTAGCAAGCTAACAGTACACTAACTTGAAATGAAAATACTTCCAAATTAGAGTGGAGTCTTTTGTTAAGAGAACAATTGACAAATCACAACTCTTGACGTTACTACCCTGCATTAATCTGCAGGTAGCTAACCAACCAGGTTCTATGGCTATAACTAGTCAAGCAAATGTGTCTGAGATACAAAGAATAAGATCATACACATAACGTTAGCTAGCGAGCCAGCCAGCCAGCTAACGATAGCTAGCTAACAGTACACTTGAACTTGATATTAGGTTTATGCAGTTTTACTACACAATACATTTTAAAAAAGCAGCGTTTGACAGGATTACCTAGAAATACTGACCAGCTCCAATAGACAGACACGTGCTATACGGCAGACCAATCCAAACTCATCTCTCGGCATGTCCAGCCCACTCATTATCTCAGCCAATCATCATGGCTAGCGGGAAGGTTGCTCTCATTTTCTGTGGCTAAACCAACTAGGCTCATAATTTAACAATTGTATTTGTATTTACAGATGGCATACAAGGTTGATATTAAAAGGCACATGAAAGTTCACATGTTTGAGAAGGCATTTCTGCCAAAAACACGTATTTAGATTTTTTTTTTATGTTTACGTTCAAACAGCTCTCCTGTGAAGTTGTGACTTGCGACATTTGCCTAGATTCCTGAATCAGGTGACAAATAGCTTTCCAGCGACGCTCCCCATCCAACCTGATAGAGCTTGAGAGGATCTGCAGAAAATAATGGTATTAACTCCCCAAATACAAGAAGACTAGATGCTGTAATCGCTGCCAAAAGGTGCTTCAACAAAGTACTGAGTAAAGGGTCTGAATACTTATGTAAATATGATATTTCAGATTTTATTTTTTCTACATTTGCAAAAATGTCCAAACCTGTTTTTGCTTTGTCATTATGGGGTATTGTGTGTAGATTGAAGATGGTAAAAACATTTTTTATCCATTTTAGAATAAGGTCGTAACGTAACAAAATGTGGAAAAAGTCAACAGGTCAACAACTTTCCAAATGCACTGTATATCTATATCCAGTCAGTACGGATTGAAGAGGGAATCAGTTTTGTTTTTTCAATCAAGACAAATTCCAGAAGCTGTTAGTTTATGTAGATTATTTACCACACATGCGCAAAACACAAATAGCCTAGCTTGAGCAAAATATAATCTGGCTGGCAGAAACAACGTGCAGCTCTCAAACAACTGGTTCTTGCATGGAGTAGCCAACAGTGCCTTCAGAAAGTATTCACATTCATTTTCCAAATTTTGTTGTGTTATAGCCCGAATTTAAAATGGATTCAAATAACATTTCCACTGCATTTCAGCCCTGCCACAAAAGTATCAGCTGACATGTCAGTGATTCTCTCGTTAACACAGGTGAGTATTGACGAGGACAAGGCTGGAGATCACTCTGTCATGCTGATTGAGTTCGAAAAACAGACTGGAAGCTTCAAAAGTAGGGTGGTGCTTGGAATCATTGTTCTTCCTCTGTCAATCATGGTTACCTGCAAGGAAACACGTGCCGTCATCATTGCTTTGCACAAAAAGGGCTTCACAGGCAAGGATACTGCTGCCATTAAGATTGCACCTAAATCAACCATTTATCGGATCATCAAGAACTTCAAGGAGAGCGGTTCAATTGTTGTGAAGAAGGCTTCAGGGCGACCAAGAAAGTCCAGCAAGCGCCAGGACCGTCTCCTAAAGTTGATTCAGTTGCGGGATCGGGGCACCACCAGTACAGCTTGCTCAGGAATGGCAGCAGGCAGGTGTGAGCGCATCTGCACACACAGTGAGGCGAAGACTTTTGGAGGATGGCCTGGTGTCAAGAAAGGCAGCAAAGAAGCCACTTCTCTCCAGGAAAAACATCAGGGACAGACTGATATTCTGCAAAAGGTACAGGGATTGGACTGCTGAGGACTGGGGTAAAGTCATTTTCTCTGATGAATCCCCTTTCTGATTGTTTGGGGCATCCGGAAAAAAGATTGTCCGGAGAAGACATGGTGAGCGCTACCATCAGTCCTGTGTCATGCCAACAGTAAAGCATCCTGAGACCATTCATGTGTGGGGTTGCCTCTCAGCCAAGGGAGTGGGCTCACTCACAATTTTGCCTAAGAACACAGCCAGGAACAAGGACTGGTACAAACACATCCTCCGAGAGCAACTTCTCCCAACCATCCAGGAACAGTTTGGTGACGAACAATGCCTTTTCCCGCATGATGGAGCACCTTGCTATAAGGCAAAAGTGATAACTAAATGGCTCGGGAAACAAAACATCAATATTTTGGGTCTATGGCCAGGAAACTCCCCAGACCTTAATCTCATTGAGAACTTGTGGTCAATCCTCAAGAGGCGGGTGGACAAACGAAAACCTACAAATTCTGACAAACTCCAAGCATTGATTATGCAAGAATGGGCTGCCATCAGTCAGGATGTGGCCCAGAAGTTAATTGACAGCATGCCAGGGCGGATTGCAGAGGTCTTGAAAAAGAAGGGTCAACACTGCAAATAGACTCTTTGCATCAACTTCATGTAATTGTCAATAAAAGCCTTTGACACTTATGAAATGCTTGTAATTATACTTCAGTATTCCAAGGTAACATCTGACAAAAATATATATAGACACTGAGGCAGCAGACTTTGAAAATTAATATTTGTGTCATTCTCAAAACCTTTGGCCACGACTGTACAGTCAATAATACAGTAGAAAAAATAAGTCTATATACAGTGAGTGCAAATGAGTAAGATAAGGGAGGTAAGGCAATAAATAGGCCATGGTGGCGAAGTAATTACAATATAGCAATTAAACACTGGAATGGTAGATGTGCAGAAGACAAATGTGCAAGTAGAGATACTTGGGTGCAAAGGAGCAAGATAAATAAATACAGTATGGGGATGAGGTAGTTGGATGGGCTGTTTACAGGTGGGCTATGTACAGGTGCTGTGATCTGCTCTGACAGCTGGTGCTTAAAGCTAGTGAGGGAGATATGAGTCTCCAGCTTCAGTGATTTTTGCAGTTCGTTCCAGTCAGTCATTGGCAGCAGAGAACTGGAAGGAAAGGCGGCCAAAGGAGGAATTGGCTTTGGGGGTGACCAGTGAGATATACCTGCTGGAGCGCGTGCTACAGGTGGGTGCTGCCATGGTGACCAGTGAGCTGAGATAAGGAGGGGCTTTACCTAGCAGACTTGTAGATGACCTGGAGCCAGTGGGTTTGGCGATGAGTATGAAGCGAGGGCCAACCAACGAGGGCCAGCCAACGAGAGCGTACAGGTCGCAGCCAATTTGTTGAGTAAAGTGTTGGAGGCTATTTTATAAATGACATCGCCGAAGTTGAGGATTGGTAGGATGGTCAGTTTTACGATGGTGTTGATGGTGTTCTAGATTTAATTTTGGATTGGAGATGCTTAATGGGAGTCTGGAAGGAGAGTTTAGAGTCTAGCCAGACACCTAGGTATTTGTACTCAGTTGACTTAAAAATCAGCTTGAAAATCCATAGCAAGACTTGAAAGTGGCTGTTTAGCTATGATTAACAACCAATTAGACAGAGCTTGAAGAATTCTTTAAAGAATAAATGTGCAAATATTGTACAATCCAGGTGTGCAAAGCTCTTTCTTAGAGACTTACCGAGGAAGACCCAAAGCTGTAATCGCTGCCAAAGGCAATTCTAACGTGTATTGACTCAGGGGTGTGAATACTTGTATAAAGGAGATATATTTCTGTATTTCATTTTCAATAAAATTAGCAGATTTCAAAAAACATGTTTTCACTTCGCCATGATGGGGTATTGTGTGTAGACAAGGGGTATAAATAATTTCGGAAGGCACAGATTAGCTAGATAGATTTTTTTGGAAAGACCTTGAAAGTGGTCGCCTGACATAGTTGAAGCATTGTTGTGGACTTACAACGTCCAATAATATCCTTGGGAAACTCCCCCTCTATGTACGCGCCCTCAATGTGAGCTTAGTACGGCCTGTGTATCAATAATGAATACAGCCTGAAACAGTCCTCTGCTACTCTTGCTGCAGTTGTTCCTCTGTTTGACAGTCGGTGCTGAGCCACAATAGAAGCTGAACAATGTATAATAGGACAATACTAAAATAGAAAACTGTGCCATGACTTGCATGAGATGGGGAAAGGAGAGATATTTCGGGGCGTTTATCAATGGAACATTTGACTAGGGCCTATTATTTTTCCAAATTAATTGTCTAAATCAACAACGGTGTACTTGGCCTTATTTATTGCAGGACAATTGTCTATGCAAATGTATTTACACAGTAGCATCAGCATGTCATTGTGTGATGTGAATGGATATATTAAGTCAAAGGTGCATTGAAGGGCCAACTATGCAATCTTGTGCATTGTGAGTGAGTGTTGTCAGAGTGAGCAGAGTGGAAAAGAGCTTAGCACAGACTCTCTCCATCTGTTTTCCTTCCATTTCCATTCAAGCTCCTCTGTTCCAGGTGGCAGTTGGTTCACCCCAGACAAATATTGGCCACAGATTAGACCAACGGCCCACAATGCGGGTGAGTAGGACTTGGGCTCTCAGGAGAACAGGACAGGGCACTGCCACATTCCAATTTAGTTTGAATTGCCATGTTTGCATTACAAATGGGAGGTGTGACAAACTTGAGTCGCCAGGCATATATCAGAGGTAATTGTACCTGCCTGGTCACCTGTTGCCTAAAAATACTGTAGGAGTAGATCTAATGGAGCGGCAAAGCAATGTAGGCCTACCAATGTAGTCTAGTTTTCAGCCTAACTCTTTAGATATAGGCCTAATCATATCAACACTACTGTATGTGAAATGTTAACAACCTACATTCCTGGCTTTGATTAGGCTACCCTCTCTTTATTAGTGTTGTATACTACTACCACCATGACCCTTCGGAGAAGCAGGGTTCTAACCTAGCATATCAATCATCTAGTAGTTGAACTGAACGCCAAACTACATGTGCTTTGATGCATTACACATTCAAATGTGAAAAAGGGTCATTTATGTGTGTTGTTAATAGCTTGTTAACACACATTCCCTCTGTTAATGGTTAGACAGCGTTTACGAGAGACCCGAGATCTAGGTCAAGTCCAATACATGTCTTCCAATGTACAGGACAGACTGCTGAGGTAAAAGCATAGGCTAGTCCTGAATGTGGGCCACAACGCATGTGAACAATGTTTGTATTGAGGACTTGAATGTTAAGTGTAGCTTGGCCAATACATTGTTATCAGTCAATATGGCCTGTACTCTTTAGGCCTAAATCAGTGTTGGCACACTTGCTACAACATTGAATAACCAGAGGATGTCTCTCACTTACCACACTCTCTGCTACAAGAATCACATTTATCCCAAGGTTATATTGACATATAGGAAGAGCTATTGCTTAGGGGAATAAGGGATATTGATTTTTGGGCCTTCTTAAATGAAGGAAGTCTAGTATTGGACAAAATGAACAGAGCAAGCAAAGCCAGTCTGAAAGGGCAGCAAAATAACATTAAAAATAGATCATGGATGCAGCTTTAAGCTTAAAAAAAGAATGAGAACTGAGCAGAACACAGGCAGGACGCTGGGGCTGAGCAGCGCAGCTGTCAAGCCAGATTATAAACACAGGGGTTTTAGCATAATCAGAAGCTGAAGGTCACTGCTGTTCCTGTTTGTTTCACTCACGCTCACTCACTCACTCTTTCACATCTGCCCCTCTCCTCCTTTCCTTGCTCTCCTGCATTCTCTCTTCTACCTATTTCCCATTGTCTTTCTTTCTCCCACACACCACCCTCCCTCTTTCCTCCCTGTTCCTCTCCATCTTCTTTCTCCTTCTCAACCTTCACCATGTCTCATCCTCACTCCCTCCAAACCACTGCACCCAGCTGCCGGGCGCTCTCCCCATCTTCCCCCAGGACAGTGGGCCTCCCCCTCGGTAAGTGAGACAGTCCCTCTCTGGCCTGGCCATAGGCTGACATACACCCAGACTCATTATTATGTTGCGGAGAAATAGCAGGCTGCTGGCTCTTAGCAAATGGCAGTAGGGGACGCAGCAAGGAACACTGCAGGGGCATGAGGAGAGCACACCGCACACAGGAAGAGGAGAAGAGAGAGGGAGGGAGTGGGAGATGAGGGTGTGACAGAGGAGAGAGAAGAAAAGAGAAGTGTCATGATAAGAATGAGGGAGAGGAGATGGGACGAGCACTGCAAGAAGAGCAATAAACATGTAAAGGAGGTGAGAAGTAGCAGTGCGAGATGAAATGATTGCAGTAAGGAGAAAGACAGAGAGCGGCGAGGGGACCACAACCAGTGACAAGGAAAAGGGAAGAGGATAGAAGTTAGGCTACAATTGTGTGTGCGTGTCTCTCGTGTTTCCATTGCCAAACATCATGTGTCAACAAAACAGCTTTTAATAGGAACCGTGTGGTCAAAGATGTCCCCTTGATGAGAACTTGCAACGATTTCAGTCTAGCCTATGCCCAAAAGTGCAGCAAAAACAATGTGCTTAGTCACGCATCACATCATTGTGTCAAGGAGCACTGATTGCACCTTCCACTTCAAAACATTACCTAAGTGTATGCTCATCATTCCCAGGAAGATCACTTACTATGCAGAATACAGGACAACAAGTCCAACCAATACAAGAGTCACCTAAGCCTGTAACAATGAGTGGCCCCTAGCTTGTTGAGTCAGTTTATCTGTGACATCTTTATACAGAGTACAAGGGAATGTCACATTATGGACTACCACTCCATAATCACCTATTGACTTTACTCTGACCAGTCAATGTGTAGTACTTTCCCATCTCACATGGCATAATCCCTGCTAAGGAACAAACAATGTTTTTTTTTTTAGAACTTTAACATTTGATTGGGGTTCCTGAGTATCAGGAAAGACGTCATTCCTCTTGATAATGCTGAATTGAAATTGCAATCAATGGCATTCTTCAAACACCTAGATTGCCTGCTCACCTCAATGAACTGGTAAGAGAAACATGGGTGCTTTACTCTTTCTCTGTATTGGCTATGAGAATAAAACTCAAGCTGAACCTCAAACCAAATAAACCAGACTAACAGTGCAACTCACCTAATTTCATTAAAGAGGCCAGCAGCACCCATAAAGAGATCTCGAAGGGCACCTGTATGTGATGGTAATCTAGAGACAGGACAGGGAAGGCCTTTTTTATGTATGTGTAGTTAGTATGGTCGTGGCTGCCTGCTATCCCTCTGTGGTCGTCGAGGTGGTCGTGTCCTCCTCCAGTGTTATCCTGAGCGCCGATGTCCGGTGAGCTCGCAGCTCCAAGCGTCAGTACGGTGCCCTCCAGAAAGATCAACATCACCAGAAGTAGGAGTCCCCGCTCCAGAAAACTTCTGGAGCCACTGGGTGAGTGTAAAGCTACGCGAACAGACATGTTGAAATTCGTTTTTATAACTTAAAAGAATTTAGGGGGAAAAAAGTGAGCTGGAAGTCGTGTAAAGTGTGCGTGTAATGAACACACTTTCCTCACTAGCAACTGGATCTCCAAAGGACCCACAAAATATCCATGTTCGACAATTGGCTGGCTAGCTAGGCAACTTTAGTTAGCTATTTGAGATGGATGCAGCAGTTCCAGGTACTGTAGCAAGCTGGCTAACACCATTTGTGAAAGCAGGAATCGTCGAAGGTACACGAGCTAGCTATCCTACCGGACATGGAGAGCTCAAGACACGGCTACAGTGCTATGTTATTTAGCTAGTTACATATCCTCTCCTAAATAGCACATTTCCTAATTGAAAACTTGGTCCGAATTGTGGTTTTAGATACTGAGAGCGTAGGTTAACCTCTTCGGTGAAAGATGTCATTGCTCACCGCCGACCGGTAAAAAGATGCTGCTCATTCAATTCCGGTCCACAAGAAGATAAATATCCTCAATAATGTCAGTTGTTACAGCTGATCGAAGTCCAATATTGACCTTGAATTAAACGTTTAGAACTGTCACGTTGCATTTACGGGGGATGCGAGATATATGAACTCCATTCCATGCATCGGGTGTATGCGCCGTACCCTGTCCCGACAGAACAAGACCTTCTTTGAACTCAGTCAGTATGAGGATGCGTGGCTCCAACAGTGACTTCTGATGTTATCACTCCGCCAATGTACTCCTGTAATGTGACGTTAGCGCGATAAATACAACCTTCAAAACGCACACCCTTTCGCGGAGGGAGGAGAATGAGGAGGGGGCCCTTTTTATTTTCGATCACAGTGACATCTATTGGAGAGGAGGTGCGCGAGAGGACGTGGGAAATGTATCTTAAATGTTCATATATGGAAAAACCCTACATTTATTTGTTCTTTTTTGCTAAGTTCCTGTTCAATACTCTGTCTAGGCCCAGTGGGTAGTCTCGCGCTTCACGTTCTGTTTCAGGAGACTTGAGGGCGTGCACTGCTAAGGCTGATCTACCTGGATTGCAGGGCAGAACAACGCTACAGTATGGCTAGCCTAGTATCTGGTATCTGTTGGAATTGATTGCACCATAAACGTCATGTCCATAAGTCTTCATTGTAGGCTAATTCAAAATGTACCTCTAGGGTGAGAATATATTGTTGTAAATGCATTGATTGAAAAAATATCCAACTGGAATATTCTCTTTAAAATGATCTTCAATTCAATATCAAAATTGTGTTCTGGAAATGGGTGTGTTTTTGTCAGTCCAGCCAAAAACATTTCACCATCCCTTCAATATCAACTGTGTGTTATGGAAATGGGTGTGTTTTTCTGCGAGTACAGCCAAAACATTTTGGCATCAATTTCGTAATTACAATTTCGTAATGCCTTGGGTGGTGACAACATGTCACGAATAGCATACTGTACATAACCTATTTTTGCTCGTTTACTTTGACCTTTAGGCAAGTCTGCCGTTGTGTTTAGTGACTCCCAGTAACGCTTTAACCCCCACAGCTTGCCAAATACATTAGTACCATACCACTGAAGGTGTCTGGCTTGTAATTACTGTGGTGGGAAATGGTATGGTCATTGAGAGCTGTTTGCTTCAACAACAAAAAATGAAATGCTCATAACAATTAGTGTAATAACACATATGAGAATGAGTAGATCGGGTGCTGCTGATGATTATCATGTTGGGTGTCATAAAATATTTAAAGGAGGTGAAGGTTGTTGAAAAAGTGCTCTTTATATGAAGCATTTTGAAGCACACAATGACCATTCATGCAATGTTAACATTCTTATTAATTTACAGTATTGTATATTGTACTGTAAAAGTTGTAATTAATCAAAGGGGATTAGGTAGTTTAGCCTCTGTCTGACCTGCCAGCACCTGTATGCAATTTACCACAGAGATAATAGCTGCATGAATAAGTTATGATGGATACCAATCAAATGTCTGTGTGGCTGCACTTCATGCCCCTGGGGCTTGGGCACACACGTTGGCATGGGGAACCAAGTCTCCCTGTATGCAACCTTGCACTCATGGGGAACCAAGTGTCCCTGCATGCACCCTTGCACTCGGTTCCTGCAATGCCATAAAAGATTGAAGTGCAGCACGATAGTGAGACACACACACACATACACACACAGAGGTTTGCTGTGCCTATTTTTTAAATACTTCAAGGGATATTGCATAATAGATTTTTCTAATTTGCTTGAGATAAAGCATATGATAAAAGTCAGGCAATACACACATGTTAAGGCCAGGACAAAGTTAATTGAAAATTATTTCCCCATCCAAAATCTATTTGTCTGGATATGAACAGTTGTATAAATGGCCCAGCTTACTTTTAAGGGTTGTTCCATTCGATTTCAATCACTGTTTGACTACACCCCTTTTGATTTGAACAAAACGTTCTAAAATATTTTTCCAATGGTAGAAGTGTTCAGAAAGTAACTTTTTGGATCTGAATGTCAAAACATTTAGGAGATAGAGGTCCTCAAAATTGACCCATTGTCACGATCGTCGTATGGTGAAAGAGAGGAGGACCAAGGCGCAGCGTGATAATGATACATCTTCTTTTATTGAAGACGAACACGAAACGAAAGACACTATACAAACTAAACAAAAGTGAAGCCACAAGCAACTTACACAGACAATCACCCACAACCTACCTAATGACAATGGCTGCCTAAATATGGCTCCCAATCAGAGACAACGGTAGACAGCTGTCTCTAATTGAGAACCAATCTAGGCAACCATAGACTTACATAAACACCTACAATGAACACAACCCCATGACCTCTACAAACACCCCCTAGACAATACAAACACCCTAGACGAGACAAAAACACACAAACATCCCCCATGTCACACCCTGACCTAACTAAAATAATAAAGAAAACAAAGATAACTAAGGCCAGGGCGTGACACCCATTTTGCATACCCCATCCTACTGTGAGACATCCGTGTCTTCATCTCTGGAAAGGTAAACGATTGAGTTTGATAGTATATTTCAAAGCTTACGAACAGAGTTGTCAAACTACTTTATCATTTCTTGAAGAATGTTTTAAAATATATTTTCTTTCGATTGTTTATCATTTGTGTTTTTAGATATTTTACATTAAATGTAAAGAAAGAAATTATAAAATAGTTTGACAGTCCTGTTTGTAAGCTTGATATTAAACTCAGCCATTTATATGTCCCAGTGATGAAGACATGGATGTCTCATGGTAGGGTGGGGTACAGTGTGTAACATGGGTAAACTTTGAGCACCTCCATCTCCTAAATGTTTTAGCATTCAGGTCCAAAATGTAACTTTCTGACCACTTCATCATGGGCAAAATGTATGGAAAGTTTCATTAAAATCAAAAGGGGTGCGATCAAAAAGTGATTGAAATCAAATGGAACAACCCTTATGCAACGCGCTTCAGTCATGGCATGATGCTCTCACTTGTATAGTTTGGAAAGTTCATTAAGTTTGCCCTCATTTCAATCATGGAGAGCGAAGCCAACATTTTGGCAAGTCTGGTCTATATTTGGACACATAAATGTGTACATTTATTCTTTCCTCTCTATTGTGGCTAAGGTCATGATGCCAGTGTTTGCTTCAAGGACTCAAATTGCTACAACATGACTCCAAACTAGATCAAACACTTTCAGGAAATAAAAACAGACATGTCGTTGTGGTCCGTGGAAATGAACCAAATTACCCAGAACGCTTAAGTTAAATACATGTTTGGTTTATCTTGTGTTTTTTTGTTAGCTTGGTTAGTGCAGATATGTACATCATGTGTTTCAAAAGGCACATAAACCCAAAGATCTCAGGACTCAATTCTGAAATCTAATGTGCATTGGAACCAAGATAACCCCAAGAAAAATAGGATTGTTTGATGTCTGTTCGGAAGAAATGTTGTTCCTTTGAGCCTTGTTTTACATCCCTAACCCAATAAACAACATTTTGTCACAAACATCACATGATTCATTTAGAAAACCAGTGACTCCAAAATTGCAAAACAAACTTCACCAAAAGAAAGCATTCCCTTCCCTTTTCAGGTGACCAAAACCATAGAACTCAGGGCTTTGTATTAAAGAGGTGCCATCATACTTGAACCCAATTTATAATAGAATGGAATAAAAATTAAGGAGTCATAGTTTTTGGGTTGTCACTTTAGCCAGTTTAGCAGAACCCTTTTTGGGGTCACATGATAGCTTTGAAGTGTCTATTTTCTGCCTGTCTCTTCATAGAGTAAACAGGTCACCATATCTTCTCCTCCAACCACATAATGTGGAATAAAACAAGCCAATTACACCCAGGCAGCACTTCAACCTGCAGATGGGGACTGGGTGTGATTTCCAGCATGTTTTAATGGAAGAAAAACATGTTGGACAGACCACATGATTCAGACCCATAGACTTAGATAGACATCGTATCATTGTATCTGACCCATTATGGTGTCTGTGAGAGGATGGGCACCATCATTGAGGCCCTCTCCATTTTGAAGTAGTCCGTTTTCTTCTACTACTTCTATGAGTTAGCAAACAAACTGAAAGGGTGCAAACTGCCACCTGGAGTGTGTTGTTTGAACAGGTATAAAGCCAGATGGAATTATGTGATCCTTCCTTAACCAATAGGAAATCCCACCCAGTTGACTACTTCAAAATGGGGAAATTCCTTTAGTCGTCGACTTTGTTCTAAGGGAAGAAAGAATCTGATTGGTTTAGGGGGCAGAACAATTCGATTGGTTTCTATATTTTGGTCAGAACCTGGTAATATCAGGACGTATGGTGGGACATAAACCTTACAACGTTAATGACAAATTTCTCTGAACAGGAAAAAAACATTCACTGGAATGGAATACATTACATACTGTAGGATGAAGAAACAATACTCAGAGATGCAGCTACATACTACTTGTCAGACATAGATAACTGATACTATGTACTCGTTGTTGGGGTGGGATTGGCGTGGGGTGCTTATTCAACTAAATATTTTGATAAAGTACATGGGAGCTGACTTACTGGTATATTTGAGACCTAGCTAGCTAGCTCTATTTTATGACTCAACGTTAGTATAGCTATCTGCTAGCCAACTAGCTCTGTTTAGCTTAGCATTTTACATTGGTGCCCCCCGGACAGCCTAACTGTCCATCCCACTTTCTTTTTTCTATTTTCATATAGCTTTTTCAACTTAACATTTCAATAAAGCAAATGTTAGCTGACTTACTTGTATATTTGACACCTAACTAGCTAGCTAGGTAGCTCTATTAATTCAACATAGTAGCTAAGAGGTTGCTAAATGTTTAGCTAGCTTGCCCTGTTTAGCTTAGCATGTTGCTGCTAGCTTGCTACATTTTCCTCTTTGCTTCAAGTCAGGAGGCCAGTTGTATCTTAGAGATATTGTCAAATTTGTCTGACTACTGTAACACAATAATGATTTCAAAACGGTACAACTTTTAACTCAAAGTTTTATTTACAAGATTCTCAGTTCAAACCTCCACCATGTTTTTAAAAGTAGTGCATCTGTTAAACTCCACCCATTGACCTTTTAGAAACCAATCGGATTTGTTTTGCCCTAAACCAATCACATTCTTTCTGCCCTTGGAACAAAGTTGACTACACTTTATGTCAACCTGCATCGCTGCCCATGCTAAAACGAGCTTTTGGGCACTGGAGTCCTCTATCTATCTCTATGTTCAGACCATATTTTTGTAGCTACCAAAGCCACTGTTTGTATACCCCCCACGGTGTATGTGGTCTCTAAATGTAAAACATTCATTCTAAACAGCACTGTAGGACCATGCTCACACACTCATGAGCGACTGGAACGAGCTGCAACAAATACTCAAACTGGACAGTTTTATCTCAATCTTCTTCAATCGAAGACTCAATAAACAACATTTTGTCACAAACATCACATGATTCATTTAGAAACCCAGTGACTCCAAAATTGCAAAACAAACTTCACCAAAAGAAAGCATTCCCTTCCCTTTTAACCACAAGATCCCTGGCAAACTGCTAGCCTGGTAAAACCAGACTGAACGCTGTGCTCAAGTTAAACAATGGTGAGCGTAGTATTCAAACTGGTTTAACCAGGCTAGCAGACTGGTACCGTCTCATCCTATCCACAACATGCAGCCTAGTAATCATGACCCCTCTGACTGTGTTCAATTTGAAAACAAATGCTGTCATGTCATGCCACGTGGTCATTGTCTCCTGATGTAAGCACTGTGCTCACTGACAAGCCCTGACACCATGTCTAATAGAATGTCAGTCACAATAATATTGTGACAGCATGAAAATAAAATAAGCTGTGGAGATAACAATGTTGGTTTGTAGAGATGCTCAAACAACAGTGCATTTCAGAGTAATGTATCTTAAGTTCCACTTAAGTTGTATGTTCATTTAGTCTCCCATTGACATCAATGCCTACTAAGGGAACATTTTGGAAGTTCGAATTGTCTCTTAAGAGTAGGGTTGCACATTTTGGGGAATATTCAGAGGTGGAAACTTTCTGTGGGAATTAACAAGAATATATGGGAATTAACGGGAATATATGAGAATTAACGGCAATATATGGAAATTAATATTAATACCATTAAAATGTAGATGTTTTTTGCATTGGATATATTTACCATATCATATGAAGACAGAAACATAAACCTTTTATAATTGCAAATGATTAAATCCTTCCAATAGAAATTTAAAAAACAATTTACTTACAAATTGAACTTTAATTAAATGAGTTGACTCTTCACAGGGGATGATTTCACTGAACAACAATAGAAAGGGCATATTGAATGATCCCCAATGATCCATCGCATCTCCCAAAAACGTTTTCAACATACATCTGTAAAATTATAGTCTAGAAACAAAAGCTTTGGTTGTCTTCCTCTCAGGCTTCCAAGTCTTCTCCCTGGACCTCCTCAATGTCCACCTCTTGAACATCAGACTCTGAGGCCTCATCTTCACTCTCACTTTCCAACCTTGTTGAGGATGGCTCGTTGTCAGGCTCAAAAGCTTCAAATTTGCCCTGGATGGCCACCAATTTTTCAACCCTTGTATTGGTCAGCCTGTTGCATGCTTTGGTGTGTATGTGCCCAAACAAGGACCAGTTGCGCTCTGAGGCGGCTGATGTTGGTGGGATTTGGAGGATGATGGAAGCAACAGGGGAAAGAGCCTCAGATCCACAAAGTCCCTTCCACCAGGTGGTTGATGAGATATGTTGGCACAACTGCCATATTGCATCTCCATCACAAAGCCCTTGCTTGGAAGTGCACTTCGCCAGACTGCCAAGAACCTTGCCCTCATCCAGACCAAGGTGGCGAGACACGGTAGTGATGACACCATAGGCCTTGTTGATCTCTGCACCAGACAGGTAGCTCTTGCCAGCATACTTGGGGTCCAACATGTACGTTGCGGCATGTATGGGCTTCAGGCAGAAGTCTTCATGTTTTTTGATGTATTTCAGAACTGCAGTTCCCTCTGCTTGGAGCAACAGTGAAGTGGGCAGGGCAGTACGGATTTTTCTCTTACATCTACAAGCAGAGTCTGAACATCAGGAGTTTCAGGCTGCTTACTACTCTCTCCCAAAATACATCATCCAGGAGGATCCTCTTGATAGGGCTGTCCATATCGGCAGACTGTGATATGGCAATTTCTTGGAGAGATTCTATTCCCTCCAGGAGACTGTCAAACATGATGACAACACCACCCCAATGGGTGTTGCTGGGCAGCTTCAATGTGGTGCTCTTATTCTTCTCACTTTGCTTGGCGAGGTAGATTGCTGCTATAACTTGATGACCCCTCACATACCTAACCATTTCCTTGGTTCTATTGTAGAGTGTATCCATTGTTTTTAGTGCCATAATATCCTTGAGGAGCAGATTCTATGCATGAGCATTACAGCCAATGGCTGTGATGTGAGGGTAGGACTCCTCCACTTTAGACCAAGCAGCCTTCATGTTTGTAGAATTGTCTGTCACCAGTGCAAATACCTTCTGTGGTCCAAGGTCATTGATGACTGCCTTCAGCTCATCTGCAATGTAGAGACCAGTGTGTTTGTTGTCCTTTGTGTCTGTGATCTTGTAGAATACTGGTTGAGGGGTGGAGATGATGTAGTTAATTATTCCTTGCCCACAAACATTCGACCACCCACCAGAGATGATTGCAATACAGTCTGCTTTCTCTATGATTTGCTTGACCTTCACTTGAACTCTGTTGAACTCTCCAACCAGCAAATGAGTAGATAAAGCATGTCTGGTTGGAGAGGTGTATGCTGGGCGAAGAACATTCAGAAATATCTTCCAATACACATTGCCTGTGAGCATCAGAGGTGAACAAGTTGCATACACAGCTCGAGCAAGACATTCATCAGCATTTCTCTGACTACATTCCTCCATTGAGTCAAAACAAACTTCTGATTCCAGGAAGACCATGAGCTGTTGCTATTGATAAGGTGTCTGATTCATTATTTTCCCCTCGAATAGAAGTAGAAGGACTTTTGTCAGAGGTTGCTGTTGTGAGCGCTGAGGGAACTTTATGCACTTGGCCAGATGATTCTGCATCTTTGTTGCATTCTTCACATATGATTTGGCACAGTATTTGCAAATGTACACAGCTTTTCTATATTAGCTGCAGTGAAATGTCTCCACACATCAGATAGTGCCCGTGGCATTTTCCTGTAAAGATTAAGGCAAAAAATGTCAAAAAACAAACAAATACAACTCCATGTACAGATAAATAGTTAAGCAGTTAGATTAAACAACTCCTTTGTAAGATACATGTTTTAAAATGAAACATGTATGGAAACAGTTGGATTAACACTCCTCAGTTAGCAGGCTCAAGCAAGCTAAAACCCACATGGTAGCAAAAACTAACTAGCAAAAGTTGTTAACAAGTTAGAAATGATTTAAACACACTTTGCTGTAGGCTACTATTTACTAGTTAACATAAAATCATATATGTCATATAAAATATATTCACCCCACACTGTATTGTAATCAAAACTTACCAGAAAGCATGTAGTCCTTGGCTCAGACAATGTAGTAGTGTGGGCTCAATAGCATCTCATTAGTGTGCAAGATCTTGAGAATCAACTGTACATGTGATGGAAGAGTGCACTGCACATGTGTGCACTGTGCATGCAGAGGGTTGCAATCCCATTGAATTAGGGATAGTTTAAGCAAAATATGCCACAAGACCTAGAATTGCCTTATGTGTATCCCACAAAAAAAGGTTCCCTGTTATAAGCTAACTTTTTTTGATGAATTTAAGCAAAAATCCCAAAATTCCCAGGCTTAGCTTCCCATGTAACATTTCCCGGAAATTTCCCAGAAAGTTTCCGACCCTTTGCAACCCTACTTAATAGTCAGAGTTGTTCTTCCAATGTAGAATACATTTCCTCATTAACCTATTATATCTGTTCAGTTATATAACTATTAGCATACCAATTCATATAATTTCCCATTAAGGTTCACAGAGATTGTTCTTAGAGAGTAATAGAGGCCTCCTGGTATTTGTCCCATGACCACAGAGCCTAGTTAATGTATACTCAACAGACATATAAACACAACATGTAAAGTGTTGGTTTCATGAGAATAAATCAAATATCCCAGAAATATTCCTTTGCCAAGATAATCCATCCACCTGACAGGTGTGGCATATCAAGAAGCATGATCATTACACAGGTGCACCTTGTGCTGGGGACAATAAAAGGCCACTATAAAAGGAACAGTTTTGCCACACAACACAATGCCGCAGATATCACAATGCCACAGATAAGTTTTGAGGGAGCGTGCAATTGGCATGCTGACTGCAGGAATGTCCACCAGAGGTGTTGCCAGAGAATTGAATGTTCATTTACCATCAGCCACCTTCAATGTCGTTTTAGAGAATTTGGCAGTTTGTCCAACCAGCCTCGCAACCACAAACCACGTGTAACCACGCCAGCCAAGGACCTCCACATCCGGCTTCTTCACCTGCGGGATCATCTGAGACCAGCCACCCGGACAGCTGATGAAACTGAGGTGTATTTCTGTCTGTAATAAAGCCCTTTTGTGGTGAAAAACTCATTCTGATTGGCTGGCACTGGTTCCCCAGTGAGTGGGCGTGGCTCCCAAGTGAGTGGACCTATGCCCTCCCAGGCCCAGCCACGGTTGCGCCCCTGCCCAGTCATATGAAATCCATAGATTAGGGCCTAATGATTTTATTTCAATTGACTGATTTCCTTATGTGAACTGTAACTCAGTAAAATCGTTGAAATTGTTGCATGTTGTGTTTATATTTTTGTTCAGTATACATATACAGTATGGCTTATATTATGGCTCTGTGCCAGCAGCTAAGCTACTGTATTATAACAAGAGTTGCGTGATACTATGTTAGCCTCAGGTTAGCATTAGCGCTAAGATGTACGAGGAGTGAACATTGTCTGTCAACAGATCACAAATTGGGACAGCTTGGGGAAATTTCTGTATGTTTTGCCCACCTTTTTCCTTTCACGGAAACCAAGAATGTCAATTATGTCTCAATACTGCACTGTACTGACTGGGTAACTGGAAATGCAGGTTATACAAGACAATTGCAACAGATAGAAAGAACATTTAATTTGCATAAGCCCCTAACTGAAGGAGACGGATTATGATGCATTCTGCCATTAATTTGTTTGCCGAATGAGAGGTGTGTCTCACGCCCACTTGCTCTGCTCTCCACTGCAGCATGTAATACAGCTATTAGACTCTATTCAACACCCCATTTCTAATCTCATACACTCATACATCTATTCACTCTCTCTATCTCACGGACACGCACACATATACACAAACATTTATTCACAACCGCACATCATGCACACAATTAAGCAAGAAGTACTGTGGTGTGGTTTCTCAAATAAGGCCCAAAAAGGTCATTTTCTAATCTAATACAGTTCAAATGCCAATGGTTGTTACTGGTTTGTTAACACTGCCTCCCTAAATCCAATAAATGTCCATGTGAATAGGTGCACTGGCATATTTCTACCTAAAGATGGCACTACCTGCCCAAGCAGGCTATATTTCTCAGCTGTGACTTCAGAGCTGCCTTTTTACTCCCGGTTACATCTCTTCACATCTCTGCATGAACTCAAAGAGTAACAAAGACTGAAAGCTTTCTAGTTAAGTCATATTGTGAGCTATATGGTGTGTAGTGATATTACATGATCGTCATATCTGTCCCTTGCAAGAGATCAAATGAAGTATTTACAGCTCATTCTCAAAGACTCTAACTGAGGACCTGACAGTGGGGGACTCAGGTTGCTGAGGAAGACCATAAAAGCGTTTGGTCTGAGAACTGATGGGAGTTTGGTCTGACAGTTGAGGAAGTTCCTAATTTGGAGACCGTAAAGCAGAGGTTTCCAAGGTGTTCCTCTGTTCAGTTTATGCTACCGGGCAGACCTCTAGCTGCTGGGTTGACCCATAACTCTTTCCTCAGTACCGTGAGAGGTGTGCTCAGCGATTCTGCTATAATCCCACATCTGGTATCCCTACAGAGATGAGGGAGAGAGCTTAGGCTTTGAAGTTTAAAGCGGGAGGTAGGTTAAGAAGTGCTGAGAGCTATTGTAGCCCTATATGCCTCACATTCTATTCCATGTAATTTGGCACTTGAAAGTATTGGACTCTCACTCTAAATCTTGGGATATATGGGTGTGTATTTTTTCTGCCCCCAAGGATTTGGAGAATAAAATAGAGATTATTTCTGTCAATGATCTCTATGCGCGAAGTTTTCCAGCCAACTTGATGTTGAGACGTTGAATTATACTAATATCCACTAGAGGGCCTCGTTGACCCCCTTGTTGTCACGATGGGCTCGCTGAGGAACGTCTGCTGGAGTTATGACTTCATCCTCAAGGCCAAGGATGAGGGGGAGACAGCTTACCTCAGTCGCGCCTGCTCCAAGGTCAGTTTTGATATGAGCTGTATATCACCATTCCTCTGGATATTTATTTTCAGAAAACATGAGCTTCTGATATCACCAATTAAAAGTCTATCGCAGTCTCAAGAACACACACAGACACACATACCCTGAGTGTACAACACATTAGGAACACCTTCCTTATATTGAGTTGCACCCCCTTTCGCCCTCAGAACAGCCTCAATTCATCGGGGCATGGACTCTACAAGGTGTTGAAAGCATTCCACAGGGATGCTGGCCCATGTTGACTCCAATGCTTCCCACAGTTGTGTCAAGTTGACTGGATGTCCTTTTGGTGGTGGACCATTCTTGATACACGTGGGAAACTGTTGAGTGTGAAAAACCTAGAGGGCTGCAGTTCTTGACACACTCAAACTGGTTGCGCCTGGCACCTACTACCATACCCCGTTCAAAGGCACTTAAATATTTTGTCTTGCCTATTCACTGTCTGAATGGCACACATACACAATCCATGTATCAATTGTCTCTCAAGATGTAAAAATCTTTCTTTAACCTGTCTCCGCCCCTTCATCTACACTTATTGAAGTGTCTTTAACAAGTGACATGAATAAGGGATCATAGCTTTCACCTGGATTCACCTGGTCAGCCTGTCATGGAAAGAGCAGGTATTCCTTATGTTTTGTACACTCAGTGTATATTTGTACACTCCACACACATATCCATATGTCAGAAGTTACACACACACGTGTGCGTGGATATTCATAGTTCTTTCCAAAGCGCCCCGAGCAGAGTTGAGAATGTGTGAGTCAATATGGATGGATATGAGAGCGGACAGGTTTACGACAGCCAGCAGGGCACTGCAGCATCAGACCAAGGCAACATTTGAATATTGCATTAGAACATCCAGGACCCTGCAGGCTCTGCAGCAGAGCTCCTGCCCTGCCCAACCCAACCCCTCTCTCTCTCACTGGGGGGAGACACCGTGTGGTGCAGCCTGAGCCTGGAATCTGTGGAGCTCAGGGAGAGAATTTACACCATCTGGGTTATGACTAGCCTCAATTTCCAGTCTTTCACATAGTTGTAGGTATAGGTACTATTTCAGAAACAATTGTTTGACTTGTTGAGACTGGGTTATGGCCATTCTCTTGTTGCTCTCGTCTCCAGCCTACCAAAACCAGAAGGTTTATTTTGAAACAATGTCACCACAAAATCATGTTCTGTAAAATGTGTTTGGTAAAACGATATACCGGTATTAAAAATGTGTAACATGTAACGTAATAATAATAATACGTGGGACTTATATAGCGCTTTTCAAGGACCCAAAGTCACTTTACAATTGCATAAATGAAACATAAAACAGGAATCAAAACAAAACAACATCAGACTAAACAAAAACTTGAACAAAGTGAGGGGTGGGCTCAAGGAAGGGAAAGAGTGTGATGTATCAGTGTATGGGGAGGGGAGGGTTGGGGTTTGGATACGAACCCGGTTTAGGGTAAGGGGTAGGATAAGGGTTTGTGTTAGGTGGTGCTCAGTATAGTGGAGA
The DNA here is from genome assembly GCF_045679555.1 of Salvelinus alpinus. Classification (NCBI taxonomy): domain Eukaryota; kingdom Metazoa; phylum Chordata; class Actinopteri; order Salmoniformes; family Salmonidae; genus Salvelinus; species Salvelinus alpinus. Next base: position 49,349,197 of record NC_092089.1, on the reverse strand, counting down.
GGAATGTCTTTGTAGTGTTCACAAAAAAGGGTTACAAATGGATTCTGCAGCTGTCCCCATAGGAGAACCCTTTGAAGAACCCCTTTTGGTTTCAGGTAGAGCTCTTTTGGGTTCCATGTAGAACCTTCTAATGGGGACACCCGAATAACCCTTTTTGGTTCTAGTGAGCACCTTTTTTTCTAAGAGTTTATTGCTTTATTGCCAATGGAGTACTCGGAGGACAGGGGTAATGTGCTGCCAGGGCTTAGTGTGGGTGAGTCAGGCTGCAGAGCTTTGAACCATTTGGAGCTAGTGGAGGGAGCTTGAGTTGATGCCGGAGAGTAGTGATAATGATTCTAACAATTCTAACACGCGGTTTATTATTCTAACGATCAAATGATTCATCTTTTCCCATGACTAAGGGCTGCTAACCACAGGCAGTGTGTGTCGGTGTGAACTTGATGACAGGATTAACTAGCTGCTACCGCAGGGTTGAGGAAACTGGACTCCTGCTGTTCTATGGCTGACTGAGGTGAGCCTGACCACAAACACTCATTCCGGACCCAAAACCACAGGGCCGGTGTAGGGATGTTGGGGCAAGCACAAGCAGGAGATAAATACAGACTACCAAAGGAGTTGGGGGAAATGGAATTAGCACCAAGGAGAAAGTGGGAGTTTAGAAGGATTGTCCAAGAAGAAAATAAACTGTGCCTTTAAAAAAGTCAATTTGAAATGTAAACTGTATTACAGAGGGAAAGGGAAAATGCACGGGCCAAAAGAGAGATAGTAGGACAATGATTTTAGAAAGTGCATAATGAGCCATTGAGAAAGTACAGTAGAAATGCATGTCAATGTGTGACAGAGAAAAAGGACCAGAGAGAGAGAGTTAGTCATAACATGTGGTGTTGTGCAGGCCTGACCGACTCTGAAAAGGTAAACGAGAAGTGAACTGAAATGAACACATAAGGCACATCTGGCTTCCTGGTTGAGTTGCGGCCGCACTTTATCTGACTGGACACAAAGGGCATGAGTCACTAGCCCTGTTTCCACCAGAGCAGAGCTCTAACTAGACTACAGTGAACTGTCTTAGAACAACAGTGGGCTGAGTAAGAGACCTGACTACACACCCATACAGACAGGCTAAGCAGGACTCATGTGAAACAATACCAAGCTGTGTACTCATTGGACACGTACAGTAGATTGGCCCTCACCGATAATACACTGACCCCAGTCTGTTATTTGGTAGCTAAACCAAGACACATTCTGTTTAACTACCAAAGGAACGATGCAAGAAGGGATTGGTTCACCACTATCAGCCTCTCCAGTGCAAAACATGCAAATCTCTGTGGTAGACTGCATTCGTCATAGAATCTATAGATAACAATGTTTGAAATAGGCTGTTTCAAGATTACTATTGATTTCTACTATAAGAGAGACTATTGAGTGAATTATGATGAGGTTATGGTATGGCTGGATATAGAAGTGGACCCAAAGGGTAATTTAGGGTGAAGCTCCGCACCACTCTGTTGGGAGTGCACACAGCATGGACCATTCGTCCTCTATGGGTGGTTGTGGACATTGGCATTTGTAACAGACGTCTTCCAAGAGAATGCGCTCATAAGGCCTCATCTCAATAAGCCTTTGCCTGAATCTGAACAATAAAAAAACATCACCAGGAAAGATGAGCGAAACAAATAACAATTGTACTAGTTTTTTAGGATGGAAGGAAGAAGTTTCTCCACGTCAGCGATCATAAGGGGAGGACTGGGATGGGAAGAAACAAAGACACTAGTGATGATGCTTGTTTTTAGGAGAGCGGGTTGGACCGCCTCCCCTCATCTCTGAGAGAGGTGTGTGTGTGTGTGTGTGTGTGTGTGTGTGTGTGTGTGTGTGTGTGTGTGTGTGTGTGTGTGTGTGTGTGTGTGTGTGTGTGTGTGTGTGTGTGTGTGTGTGTGTGTGTGTGTGTGTGTGTGTGTGTAGCTCTAAATACACAGTATCCCTTTGAAGTTCCATAACAATTCCAGTTTCTAATTCATCTCAATTTGCATTATGTATCTACTTGGACAGTGATATCAATGTTTAGACAACTAAAGCAATCCTAATACAGTGTGTTTCTTCTAATGATTGTATTCCATTACCTTTCTACCCATTGTGTTAATGTAGGAATCTGGTAGTCTCAGCGCAGTGGCTTGGTGCTCAGGACCTCTGTGCACCAGTTTGTCTCAAGTAATCAGAAAGAGAGTGAAGGTGGAGGTAGAGATAGAGAGTGAGAGAGAGAGAGAGATCCAATCCACGAAAGTGGAGACAAATGTGACCCCAATAACTACCGTGGGATATGCGTCAACAACAACCTTGGGAAAATCCACTGCATTATCATTAACAGCAGACTCGTACATTTCCTCAGTGAAAACAATGTACAGAGCAAATGTCAAATTGGCTTTTTACCAAATTATCGTACGACAGACAACGTATTCACCCCTTCACACCCTAATTGACAAACAAACAAAACAAAGGCAACGTCTTCTCATGCTTTGTTGATTTAAAAAAAAAAAGCCTTTGACTCAATTTGGCATGAGGGTCTGCTATAAAAATTGATAGAAAGTGGTGTTGGGGGAAAAACATATGACATTATCAAATCCATGTACGCAAACAACAAGTATGCGGTTAAAATAGGCAAAAGACACACACATTTCTTCCCACAGGGCCGTGGGGTGAGACAGAGATAGAGCTTAAGCCCCACCCTCTTACATATATATCAACAAATTGTCAAGGGCACTAGAAAAGTCTGCAGCACCCGGCCTCACCCTACTAGAATCTGAAGTTAAATGTCTACTGTTTTCTGATGATCTGGTGCTTCTGTCACCAACCAAGGAGGGCCTACAGCAGCACCTAGATCTTCTGCACAGATTCTGCCAGACCTGGGCCCTGACAGTAAATCTCAGTAAGACCAAAATAATGGTGTTCCAAAAAAGGTCCAGTCGCCAGGACCACAAATAAAAATTCCATCTAGACACTGTTGCCCTAGAGCACACAAAAAACTATACATACCCTGGCCTAAACATCAGCGCCACAGGTAACTTCCACAAAGCTGTGAACAATCTGAGAGACAAGGCAAGAAGAGAATTCTATGCCATCAAAAGGAACATTCAATTCTACATAACAATTAGGATCTGGCTAAAAATACTTGAATCAGTTATAGAACCGTTTGCCCTTTATGGTTGTGAGGTCTGAGGTCCGCTCACCAACCAAGAATTCACAAAATGGGACAAACACCAAATTGAGACTCTGCATGCAGAATTCTGCAAAAATATCCTCAGTGTACAACGTAGAACACCAAATAATGCATGCAGAGCAGAATTAGGCTGATATCTGCTAATTATCAAAATCCAGAAAAGAGCCGTTAAATTCTACAACCACCTAAAAGGAAGCGATTCCCAAACCTTCCATAACAAAGCCATCACCTACAGAGAGATGAACCTGGAGAAGAGTCCCCTAAGGCAGCAACACAATTAGACCCAACCAAATCATGAAACTTGACACATTGGAAAGAATTAACAAAAAAACAGAGCAAACTAGAATGCTATTTGGCCCTAAACAGAGAGTACACAGTGGCAGAATACCTGACCACTGTGACTGACCCAAGCTTAAGGAAAGCTTTGACTATGTACAGATTCAGTGAGCATAGCCTTGCTATTGAGAAAGGCCGCCATGGGCAGACCTGGCTCTCAATAGAAGACAGGCTATGTGCACACTGCCCACAAAATGAGGTGGAAACTGAGCTGCACTTCCTAACCTCCTGCCCAATGTATGACCATACTAGAGACACATATTTCCCTCAGATTACACAGATCCACAAAGAATTAAAAAACAAACCCGATTTTGAGAAACTCCCGTATCTACTGGGTGAAATACCACAGTGTGCCGTTACAGCAGCAAGATTTGTGACCTGTTGCCACAAGAAAAGGTCAACCAGTGAAGAACAAACACCATTGTAAATACAAACCATATTTATGCTTATTTATTTTCCCTTTTGTACTTTAACCATTTGTACATCGTTAGAATACTGTATATATACATAATATGACATTTGTAATGTCTTTATTCTTTTGGAACTTCTGTGAGTGTAATGTTCACTGTTCATTTTTATTGTTTATTTCACTTTTGTATATTATCTACTCCACTTGCTTTGGCAATGTTAACATATGTTTCCCATGCCAATAAAGCCCCTTGAATTGAATTGAATTGAGAGAGAGGGAGAAAGAGTATGTACCAGTTTGTGTGACCTAATCAGAGGAGAGAGAGAGACGGGGAAGAGAGAGAGAGAAAGCTTAGCCAGCAGACTACATCATGGGAATGTTGCATGTTAGTGTGGAGTCAAGGCCAGCCAAGAATAGAGCTCTCTCTTCATGATGATTTATTTAAATGAACCACATTTAGGGTCCTTTGGCAACCAGAAGTCTGTATATACTCGGACAGTAGCCTACACTACAGAATACGTTAAAAGCTGGCAAGGTTGTAGAGTAGCTGAATATCACATGTACAGGACCATTCATGTACAATATAGTATAAAATATATGGTAGAACGTCTAGCTGTGCTCTAGTCTGTATCTGTGTAATATTCTACATGTCCTTGGCATAAGGCAAACATAGTTTTATTTTATTTCACCTTTATCTAACTAGGAAAGTAAGTTAAGAACAAATTCTTATTTACAATGACGGCCTACCATACCATAGATAGTTGTTATCATGCTATCAACTATCATGACTCGTTGTATATTTTTATGCATTTTTTCCCGAATAATAACCATAATTTATGTAATGTGAGGCTAACACAGTCTACTGTGCTAAACAGTAACTTTCCTAGCCTGTTCCCAGATTTGTTTGTGCTTTATAGCCAACTACTATGATCATTGTCATGCCTGACGACCATTGGAGCTGGCAATACAACACACACAGATTTGGGACCAGGCTATAAAGTGTTAGATAAAGTTCTGGGTAGTTTCCATTGTGACAGGTGTCGTCAGTCCAACGGTGATGGGGACACTCACTCTGGTGGATGTACAATACAGTGAAATCAGAACCGGATCTCAACCAGTCAGACAGATCAAAATGATTGATGAGCCTGTCTACACGTAGAAATGTTAAATAACTTGTCTTCGTGCCAGCTCTGTCTCTTATTAGTGACTGATGTAATTCCAACCTCCCATTCGATATGAACTTATTCCTTCACCATGGCTTTTGAAATATTCAGTGCAGTTTAATCTAGAGTGTGGGTAATACTTTTACTTTGACATGAATTAAGTATTTCATGATTTTCGGGATTAGACTCCACACCAGACTGTGGATTACTGTTGACCTGGTGTGACGCTGCCACAAGTGTGAGTTGATAGGCACATACAAACATACTTATGACAGGTTTAAATTATAATGATAATGTTATTAAACTTCTATAGTGCTTTTCATATAATCTCAAAGCGTTTCAAGAGAAAAAAACAAACAAGCAATATATCATGACAGTTCTGACTGCATTATTTGCACTGCAATTCGAAGATGGCTGCCAAAGCCATTTCTGGTGCTCATCCATTTAAGACAGACCCTTTAAGAGCTACATCCATTTTTGGACTTAGAAATGAATAGTGTGTACCTGTTGATTCTTGAAGAATATAAAGTGCCTTCAGAAAGTATGCATACCCCTTGACTTAGTCCACATTTTGTTATGTTACAGCCTGAATTCAAAATTGATAAAATATGTTTTTACCCATCTACACACAATACCCCATAATGGCAAAGTTAAAACATGTTTTTAGAGATTTTAGCAAATTTATTAAAAATGAAATACAGAAATATCTCATTTACTTAAGTATTCACACCATACAATACTTTGTAGATGCACCATTGGCAGTGATTAGAGCTGTGAGTCTTTCTTGGTATGTCTCTAAAGCCTTGATTGGCAGTTTGAATTGACTCAAGTCACATTTTTTTTGCATATCTGATTCAAATCTGTTCCTTTTCCTGCAGTCTGAACAGTCAAAAAGCACATGGAATCGGATATTTCAAGCCACATTTTAAACCACCTTCATAAGTGGTTTGAAGTAAGATACAAATCTGATTCCTGGCCATGCGACTTATTTTCCCTCAAGTGGTTTTTAGACTGTTATTTGGAATATCTTCTTGCTTGCTAGCTACTCTGTCGATAGTTTGACAAGAACATGTGGTAGCTAACTAGCTTGTTAATTGTTTACAAACAAATAAGTGGACATGCTATAGCTAAACAGCTAGCTAGTTGATTGCTGTGGCTAGCCAAAATGTACTTGTTTTGAAAGTTGGATCATCTTATCCTTTGAGGCTATAAAAGTGTTCTTCCACTATGATTTTGAACATTCAAATCAACTGGGAAACGTCCATGGCAATTCATCTCCCAGTATCTGGTGGAAAGCAGACTGAACCAGGTTTTCCTCTAGGATTTTACCTGTGCTTAGCTCGATTCCATTCATTTTTTATCCTGAAAAACTCCCCAGTCCTTAATGATTACATGCATACCCATAATATGATGCAGCCACCACCATGCTTGCCGTAACAAAGGGGTGGAATACTTATTGACTCGGCTTTTCATTTGAATGAATTTGTAAACATTTCGAAAAACAAAGTTCCACTTTCACATTATGGGGTATTGTGTGTAGGCCAGTGACAAAACATCTCAATTTAATCCATTTTAAATTCAGGCTGTAACAGAACTAAATGGGGAAAAAGTCAAGGAGTGTAAATACTTTCTGAAGGCACCGTAACTTATAAATGCCTCACAATCTCAGTTCAACTGTCGTACCCCATTAGAACCCAAAATATAAGCTTGTTTTACTCCGATATTTGTAAACGAAGTAAACTATATATTACACTATATATTACACTACTATTACACTAACTACACTATATTCACTAAAAACATGGTTAACACTATCCTTTTTACTTCATGGATGGTCATGGTCAGTCCTTGCATCCATAGCCCTGTCTATGAAATTGAGAGTGGTTACATTTCTCCATTCCCATCCCTCAGCTTTTAACCAAAATGGGCAGGGAAAATGCTTCTGTATTGTTTCAACTGCTGAATGCTGCTTTAAGAAAAGGTAGCATTTTGGGGAAATGTTTGGTCTTTACCTGGGGCTGAGGTTTTAATGTAACGAAAAGCCTTTAGCAGCCTAGACATAGCCATTAAAGTAAATATATATTGCTCATTATTGTGGACTTTACTCACCCTTCAACGAGTAGAGTTTTTGTTTGTTTTGAGGATTCTATGCACATTGAGCCATGTGAGGAAATCTCTACACATAGTGGGTTACTGTTGACCTGGTGTGATGCTGCCACAAGTGGGAGTTGATAGGCACATACAAACATACTTATGACTGGTTTAAATGATCATAATTATAAGTTATTGAACTTCTATAGCACTTTTAATAGAACCTCAAAGCACTTCAATAGCAAGAAACAAACAAGCAATATATCACAACAGGTTAACCAATAGAAGATGGAGAGGATCAGTTCATGGCTTGAGCAGAGGGAGCAGGTCAGAGGATGGTAGATGATGGTGATGGAGTCTGCTGGTGATCCACTAGACTTCTCCTCTTCCACTCTCTGTATCACCCACTTGGGTGATGCCTCAGCAGCTCTGGGCACCCAAAAAATGTGCGTTCGATTTGAGCGGTGCACGACTCCCTCACCGGCTTCGCCCAGTCACATGACATGCCATTACCCCGGTTCAACCTGGGACAGCTTAATCGAATCGCCTCATTGGTTACAATATGTTACAATATGTACCTATTTTGCTCACATAATATCACTTTGCCAGTCTTGCTTTTAAATTGTAACTTATTTTGAGATCTAAGCTGATTGTTACACTGGCTACTGCTGTAGTGTTCTTCTGAGGTGTAAGTCAGGTAAACAAATAGGAACACACACACACACACAAACACACACACACATATTCATGCCAGCTCAGGTCCAGCTTTAGAGTGAGGTTGTGAGCTGTCTTGGTGTCATGTGCCAGACTTGCTGACTTTTTATAATCATTAAAGATAGACTATCTATCCAGCTATATTTCACCTTGACTCCATGCCAAAGCTTCTCCTCCTCCCATAGTGTAAACTAACCCCACTGGTGTGCCTGTGCCAGTCATTCACTGTGGAGGAGTTTGGGGAGTGACGCAAGTGAACTAAGTCCGATGCTGAAGGGCATCAGACTTAGGTCACGCAGGCCAAACACCTGGCCAGACAGACATCAGCCTGGTCCCCGATCTGTATGTGCTACCTTGCCTGTTCCTATAGTCATTGTCATGTGACCAGTGTACACAGAGGCATGTACTGTAGAGTGGAGTTTGGAATAAATGCTAACATGGATAGAAGTGGATTATTACTGTGACGACACAGAGGGGAGGAATTGCATATCTCAATGATGCCTGTATATCCAGGCATATGATATGGGCTATACACAAGCACTTCCTCTAAATGCCCTGGTTCATTGTAGTCATCACCATTGCTGAATGCTAGGATAAAGTCAGTGAGACAGAGAGAGCACAGAAAGAGGTTCAGACAGCTATAAAGCCTATCTGAAGTGGTGAGCCCGGCTTCCTTCAACCCACAGCTCTTAGAAGCTTACATGCCTCTCTTTTCCTGCTCACATCATAGGCCATCGGGGAACTGCAAGAGCAGCACACTCCATCAGTCATCCTTCACATCAACACACACACATCTATGATCACACACCAGTAGCGTAGCCAGAAATTCATTGGTGGTTGGGCCCTGGCAATTTGATACACTACAAAATACACTACATGACCAAAAGTATGTGGACACCTGCTCGTCTGACATCCCATTCCAAAATCATAAGAGATAATACAGTGGGGAGAACAAGTATTTGATACACTGCCGATTTTGCAGGTTTTCCTACTTACAAAGCATGTAGAGGTCTGTAATTTTTATCATAGGTAGACTTCAACTGTGAGAGACGGAATCTAAAACAAAAATCCAGAAAATCACATTGTATGATTTTTAAGTAATTAATTTGCATTTTATTGCATGACATAAGTATTTGATCACCTACCAACCAGTAAGAATTCCGGCTCTCACAGACCTGTTAGTTTTTCTTTAAGAAGCCCTCCTGTTCTCCACTCATTACCTGTATTAACTGCACCTGTTTGAACTCGTTACCTGTAGAAAATACACCTGTCCACACACTCAATCAAACAGACTCCAACCTCTCCACAATGGCCAAGACCAGAGAGCTGTGTAAGGACATCAGGGATAAAATTGTAGACCTGCACAAGGCTGGGATGGGCTACAGGACAATAGGCAAGCAGCTTGGTGAGAAGGCAACAACTGTTGGCGCAATTATTAGAAAATGGAAGAAGTTCAAGATGACGGTCAATCACCCTCGGTCTGGGGCTCCATGCAAGATCTCACCTCGTGGGGCATCAATGATCATGAGGAAGGTGAGGGATCAGCCCAGAACTACACGGCAGGACCTGGTCAATGACCTGAAGAGAGCTGGGACCACAGTCTCAAAGAAAACCATTAGTAACACACTACGCCGTCATGGATTAAAATCCTGCAGCGCACGCAAGGTCCCCCTGCTCAAGCCAGCGCATGTCCAGGCCCATCTGAAGTTTGCCAATGACCATCTGGATGATCCAGAGGAGGAATGGGAGAAGGTCATGTGGTCTGATGAGACAAAAATAGAGCTTTTTGGTATAAACTCCACTCGCCGTGTTTGGAGGAAGAAGAAGGATGAGTACAACCCCAAGAACACCATCCCAACCGTGAAGCATGGAGGTGGAAACATCATTCTTTGGGGATGCTTTTCTGCAAAGGGGACAGGAAGACTGCACCGTATTGAGGGGAGGATGGATGGGTCCATGTATCGCGAGATCTTGGCCAACAACCTCCTTCCCTCAGTAAGAGCATTGAAGATGGGTCGTGGCAGAGTCTTCCAGCATGACAACGACCCGAAACACACAGCCAGGGCAACTAAGGAGTGGCTCCGTAAGAAGCATCTCAAGGTCCTGGAGTGGCCTAGCCAGTCTCCAGACCTTAACCCAATAGAAAATCTTTGGAGGGAGCTGAAAGTCCGTATTGCCCAGCGCCAGCCCGGAAACCTGAAGGATCTGGAGAAGGTCTGTATGGAGGAGTGGGCCAAAATCCCTGCTGCAGTGTGTGCAAACCTGGTCAAGAACTACAGGAAACGTATGATCTCTGTAATTGCAAACAAAGGTTTCTGTACCAAATATTAAGTTCTGCTTTTCTGATGTATCAAATACTTATGTCATGCAATAAAATGCAAATTAATTACTTAAAAATCATACAATGTGATTTTCTGGATTTTTGTTTTAGATTCCGTCTCTCACAGTTGAAGTGTACCTATGATACAAATTACAGACCTCTACATGCTTTGTAAGTAGGAAAACCTGCAAAATCGTCAGTGTGTCAAATACTTGTTCTCCCCACTGTATGGAGTTGGTCCCCCCTTTGCTGGTGTAACAGCCTCCACTCTTCTGGGAAGGCTTTCCACTAGTTGTTGGAACATTGCTGCGGGGACTTGCTTCTATTCAGCCACAAAACCATTAGTGAGGTAGGGTGCTGATGTTGGGTGATTAGGCCTGGCTCACAGTCGGCGTTCCAATTCATCGCAAAGGTGTTCGATGGGGTTGAGGTCAGGGCTCTGTGCAGGCCAGTCAAGTTCTTCCACACCGATCTTGACATTTCATTTCTGTACGGACTTCACTTTGTGCACGGGGGCATTGTCATGCTGAAACAGGAAAGGGCCTTCCCCAAAGTGTTGCCGCAAAGTTGGAAGCACAGAATCATCTTTTTTTTGTTGCCTGAAACCCTCACCCCATTTCTCTACACATTTCCCCCAATGTTACTCTTACCATTCTGATTTCACTCCCAAGAACACTCTAGTAAATAACTTCCACTGAAGATGTTCAATTTCACTGAAGAAGGATGCAAATCAGGGGGAAAAAGGGTACTGCCCCTTTAAAAATATATATTTTATGATGTGAGCAGTCATGGTATGCTGTAGCGTTACGATTTTCCCTTCACTGGAACTAAGGAACCTAGCCCGAAACATGAAAAACAGCCCCAGACCATTATTCCTCCTCCACCAAACTTTACAGTTGGCACTATGCATTCGGGCAGGTAGCATTCTCCTGGCATCCGCCAAACCCAGATTCATTCATCCCTCCAGAGAACGTGTTTCCACTGCTCCAGAGTCAAATGGCAGTGAGCTTTACACCACTCCATCCGACGCTTGGCATTGCTCATGGTGATCTTAGGCTTATGTGTGGCTGCTTGGCCATGGAAACCCATTTCATGAAGCTCCCTATGAACAGTTATTGTGCTGACGTTGCTTTCAGAGGCAATTTGGAACTCAGTAGTGAGTGTTGCAACCGAGGACACTATGCGCTTCAGCACTCGGTGGTCCTGTTCTGTGAGCTTGTGTGGCCTACCACTTCGCAGCTGAGCCGTTGTTGCTCCTAGACTTTTCCACTTCACAATAGCAGCACTTACAGTTGACCGGGGCAGCTCTAGCAGGGCAGAAATTGATCGAACTGACTTGTTGGAAAGATGGCATCCTATGATGGTGCCACGTTGAAAGTTACTGAGCTCTTTGTAAGGCTATTCTACTGCCAATTTTTGTCTATGGAGATTGCATTGCTGTTTGCTTGATTTCATACACATGTCAGCAACGGGTGTGGCTGAAATAGCTGAATTCACTAATTTGAAGGGGTGTCCACATACTTTTGTATATATAGTGTATTTTTTTGTAACGTCAGTTGAGTTGAATCAACAAACCACAGCACAAATTGATGGGTACACTTCCTGCTTTGCTCCTATGGGTACACTTGAAAAAGGCCGCTAGTCCACCCATTATGCCATCATTTACTTCAATGGGGACGCCCGTTCTATTTATTCTATTTCTATGGGTGGGCCTGCAGAAATTTTAGTGGCCAAAAAATAAATATATGTAGGAAGCATTTTTTAGGTGGGTCAGTTAACTTCCTGCAATGCTACACTTTTTACCATAGGTCAAAGATAGTTTTATTGCTAATCTCATGCTATTCTACACATTTTGCCATGAGGCTGAGAGAAAATGTTGCTGTTTTAAAGCTAATTATCGCTAACATATAGGTGTGTTGACGGTGAAGAAGGCACGGGATTATGAGCTGTCTTATTTGCTAAATGAACAAATGAAGTAGGCAGTGGCATGGTGCATATAGCCATGGGAGCACAGTGATATATGCCTCAATGCAGTCATATTTGTGGCTTATTGGGGGTGTGGCTTTCAGTTAGTTATTTTGGACCACCCATCCCTTGAGAGTGAATGTCATTTCAGAACATCTGAATGCCATTCCAGTAAACTGCTTGCTATGAATTCTATCTGATGGTGTTCGCATGTTTAGGTCAAAAGACAAATAATGTCCTGTTTGGAACACTGACAAGTAGAGAGAATTCAAAGATTTTTGTTGTTGTTGTTGCTCAATATGGTTGGGTGGGTCTGGCTCCCACTGGGTGGGCCCCATGGGTGGACCCATGGGTGGGCCCCACCCCCAAACTTAACAATTCTAAATGAATGCCTAAACTTAACCTTCAAATTGGACTTTTATGAGAGCTTGTTGGGTGCACACGCACACACACACACACACACAGGATCACATGCAGGTACGGCCACACACACTTCAAAATGGCAAAGACACACAAAAAATCACATGCACACACATATATGTATACACACACACATACACATAGAAACGCAGTCTCACACACACAAACACATACTTCAAAACTGGCCTATAAAGCCCCAGGGGACCAGGGTGTGGACGGTGGGGTGATAGGGGGAGGAAGAGAAGAGGCAGTCCAACACAAACACGACCCCCTCGTGAACCTGGCATTTCCTGTTCCCTCCTCCTTATCTCTTTTCATGCCGCTCTCATTTTCTCCTAGATTTTTTCACCTCGCTAGCTGACACAGCTGCAAGTCTGTGAGACTCGGCCCACTCTCTGACAAACTTCAAACTTCATCTGTCCGTGGGTTTGTGTGCAAGAGATTGGTGAGGAAGAGGAATGCAACATTCTTGCACATAGTGAACAACTGAACACCGATACTCAATGACTCATTTCCACGTCGATGAAAACTGCACTTTCAATATGCCAGTACAAACAGTCAGTATCAATGGAGGCAAAATGCATCAGTGAGGTCAAATTAACTTCCACCAACACTACTGTAGGAGTTACAGTGGAACTCCATCATATCCTTCCTCAGAATGTTGTGGGAATGTTGTCTAGTGATTCACATGCTTTGTTCACTTGTCGGAACTCACATTGATTCAGTGAATTTGACGTTATTGTTTGGCAACTCACTCTGCTGATACCAGATTCAGGGAATTGAATGAAAGTGTTATTCCCAGTAACTGACAAATTGGTAATGGCAGGGAGGAAGTGAGCTCACCAAGGTTGGGGTCTGTCTGTATTAGTGTTGTTTTCCTCCATTCATGAATCAATGGACTGGATTTCCACATGGTCTGTTTTCAAGGCCAGTTTTGGCATCAGAATCAGAACTGTTTTCCTATCAAATATTCAGCATTAAACAAATACCATCTTCTAGAGTGTCCCACTCCCAACTCCTTACACAGTGAAGAATGGGCAATACAGGTAAATAAATCCTGATACTAAATAAACAATGATACTGGAGACTAAAGAGGGACCTGAGCTAGCTGTGTGTGTGTGTGTGTGTGTGTGTGTGTGTGTGTGTGTGTGTGTGTGTGTGTGTGTGTGTGTGTGTGTGTGTGTGTGTGTGTGTGTGTGTGTGTGCTTGCGCAAGCGTGCCTGTTCTGTTTTGTGTCACTCATTGATAAGGGATTGTTTCTTCCTGGGAGATATGAGGGGAAACTGTAGAAGGTATCTTCTTCCTGTTTATAGCATCCGTCTTGTTAACACTTCACCCCCCAAAAAAACACAGAAAGCATGGAGAGATAAGGATAGAAAGGGGTTGAGGATGAATAGACAGGCCGAGGTAAACAGAATTTAGGCTTGGGTGGCATAATTAGACAAGAGGTAATCTGTTACTAGTGGTATCAGAACTCTAGGCCTGTTCTGGTATCTAAAGACATGGGGATACTTGTAAACCAGGTGTCTCTGATTGCCTATTTTAGGTGAGTTTTGGGTAATTGCTTATCTGGATCTCCCACAGTGATACAACAAAATGTTAAGATAAATAAAATGGTGACCACCTGTTGCCATTGGTATGCATTGGTATACATTGGTATACATTGCCACTGGATTTCTGAGCTCTGTTGGTTATATCAAAGTATTTCCAAAAGTTTATTGCAATGACAAAAAATACAAACAGTATGGGGTAAAATGTTAAGATTTTCTATACGCAACATCGGACAATTCATCTTGATAACATCATTGGTCATTTGGAATGTATCTGAAAAAGAAGTAGATGGGCTAACGGAGGAAAACAATACCTACAGGCTGCCAAACTCAATGGCTGGTGAATGGGTGAAGCCTGACCAACTATCTCCCATAAAATGACAGCAGACGCTGACCATAGCATTAGCGTGGCGGCACCTCTTCCCTGGACAACAACATGTTACTGGGAGATCCGGTCAAGACAGGGTCAAGCCTATTTGACATTGTTTTAAGGTCATAAAGAGACCAACAGTTCTTTACCAATGCCTAACTTAAACCTGGCTCTAAAAATCCATGCTCAGGGCTAGGTAGATGATCAATCCAGGCTGTTCAGAAATGGAAGGGTTACGAGGAAAAGTCCACATAAAATGGTGGCATGGTCTGGTACCATTAATCCCAGTGGTCAGACTGTGGTCAGACCAAAGTGGACCAGGGAGGTTTGTACATTTTAGCACTTTAAAGAGTCTCTTTATGTCAACAGCTCTATTCTGGCTAACGGTGCCTGTAATGGTCACATAAAAGGTGTCAGTGTTTTGGACTGCGCCATCGAAAGCAAGATGGAAGGAGGGTCCTTCTTTTAATGACCATGTGACATTATACTTTAGAGTAGCCTCGGGTTATACAAGAGTGGAGCCAGCGAGACTGTGTGTCTGGCTGCCTATGTGGCCCCTATTTACCTCAGCCTATACCTCCCCCTCTGTGTTCCACGATATGGGTCATTTCGCACCACGCACCCCTCAAGGAAGCTCTGGACCGGTCCACATACTGCTGCTTACGGGGGATTAAAGTTTCCAACGGGAGCACAATCAGATCAAAGAGCATTGCGGTATATGGGCAACTCAATCTAAAAAGAGCCTGACTAAACAACTTTTCATTCAGGGTAAAGCCACCAGGTACCGCCGTGGGCGAGGACTACAGACAATGTGATTTCTAATTTAGGTTGGGCAGTCAGGGACCAGGGAGAGTTTGTGCACTTCTGAAACTACACAAGGCTCTAAACTAAGGCCACCTCTGTGACTGACAGGCTAGCCGGGGAACAAGGTTACTTTTGAACAGCTACCCATACGTGCAGAATTTGCTCAAGCACAGAATAAACAAGACTCATTGCCCTTTCTCCCTCTCCACACATTTGGGCCTTAGGAAGCACACTTGCACTCGCAAGCATCCTTGAATTAGTTTCCCCACATCAGCAACCTCATTAGAAACGATCAGGCACTTCTCTTATTAAATTACGTTAAGGTAGTACAGTAAATGCAGTGTTGTGAATTAAAAGGCTGCGTGTATCAAACATGGCCTAATAGAATAACATAGTTGAATGAATCCAGAAGCCAACATCCTTTCCCCTGGCATTATGCCATGTCTTCTCTCCTTTGTGATTTCATGGTCGTTTAAACACTGCTCAGGTTGTAACTGGTGTTTTGGCACTGATGTTGGTTCCCACTCTGGTGTTTTGAGTGCTGTTGTCAAAAGACAGGGAGTGATTTGGCACCTGGGTGTCATCTGTGATCGACCTCTGGCCTAACAGTTCTCTGCTATTCCCCTCATTAATAAAGGCTAAAGATAACGTTTCCCCTGCACATGTTAACTATGCACCTGCAGACCTCCACTGAGAGATCTACAGTAAATGTTTGCTCTGAGCCTAAGGAGGTATGCCAGAATTATAATAGTTACGTAATGTTAAAGATTATTGCTAAAGATTACAGACTTTGGCCTCTGCACTAAATTAATAACCGCAAATCTTTTAAAGCATACTACAACTCTTAAATCTGTACTTTTTACCATCTCAACACGCAATGGTTCCACAAAACTACCCGTGTTAGAATGAAAGAAAGGTTGAGTCGAGCTGCAAACACATATCTCCACATCTCCTGTCCCTACAAGCCATGTCCACTTAGTTCCATGTTGTGGGACAAGGTAAGTGCTTACAAGGCCTCTGTGTTGCCACATCCGACCATCCCACTGTCCAAGAAATAACAACAGAGCAAACCGCCACAGAAAGGAAGCGTAGACCCAAGCATGTTACTGCAGGTAGGGAGTGGTGGAGGGTAATGGAGAGTTAGAGGCCCATGTCTCCAGGTGAAGGACTCAGACAAATGTTAGCCAGACCGCCCAGGCCGCGTGAGGACAATAGAGCCTGTCAGAGAGCCACTCACTGTCCTCAACACCTCTGTCGCGGGACAGGTGGTAAGTGACGCGCCGTCGCACTTTTGCCTTCCGGCGTCTTCCTCTAGGAGATGAGGAAAATTAGAAGAACCAAGGTGAAATGGTAGAATTTTATGGACCTGTGAATGGAGAGCAGTAGACTTAATATAGGCCTAGATGAGGCTTCCCTCCCATGTGTGAGTGAATTTGCCTGCATCTTTCTCCACATCTGTCCAGAGCCAGGTATTTGACAGATCCCTCCTCGTGTCCATGGGCAGTATTCTCGTCTGCCTTTCCCTTTGTGATCAAGACACTTTTGATGTCTGCTGCCTCCCACAAGCTCTGTCCAGTTTCATCCTCCATTGTAGAGCACCTCTGTTGGCAAAGGTAGCTAAAGCAGGAAGAAAAACCCGCCCACGGGCCTTCAAGGTTCCTTCCACGAGTCTATAAATACAGCCGGAACAAAGTGCAGATATGGAAAGTGATGTTATTTCCAAAAAGAGTTTATTGAATTGAACACTCTTCAGTGAATACACTGAATAACCTAATCCAGGGTACTAAGTCGAAGTTTGGGGTTATTGTGTGCCCACTGAGGGAGAAGTCGGTCACATTGGACTGTATAACCCACAGGTACTAACCTCCGACCAAAAGTCAACATAGCTTCCCTTGACAGAGAAAGGCATCTTTTACAAAAGCTACGTAAGAGAAATTATATCATAACCATGGAAAAGGAGAATATTTGCAGTAGGTAGCAGCTGGCTATGTTGGTTACAAAAAAACATGAGGGTTAAATCCACTTTCATTATGATCATGTAAACTACGGAGGGAGGGGCCGTCAAAGCAAACGCACACGGACCTCCTTTTCATGTCTGTTCCAACAAACACTCCCACTTTGACGGTTCTCAATATTATTGAAGTCGGCCGTATTGACACCTAGCTTTGACTTGCTGTTCAGCTATCACGTTGACCTACATACGGACACTTATCCGGAAGTTTCCACTGTTTGTTTTCGCAGAACGCCTGAATGTGTTGCTTCCAATGGTTTGTGTATTGAGGTGTAGGCCGAATGACATCTGCTGCTTGGCTCTTAACACACTTTTCATTACGATGGCATGTCCTCTGGCTTAGCCCAGCATATCTGGCATTGTTTTAAGGGGACAAAGACATTTAGTTGTTCACCCAGAGGCTACACTTCCCCGAGCCAACTGGAAACGCGTAGGCCTCCAGAGAATGTTATCCTCCATCCTCTGCCATGCTTTGACTCCTTTTTTCTTCACTTCTTCCAATAATATTGTTTTTTAATCAGATAAAATACGACACATGGCACATTCATGTCTTTCTCATCGCACGCTTCGGATTCCCAGCACCTTGTGACTGTTTTCCTCAGCGAGCAATGGGGCTGAAACAGTGAGCTGTCTAGAGATGAGTCAGTGAGAGGATGGCTCTGACCCACAACACAGAGCTTAGCATCTCGATAGGCCTCGGCCATAGCCCCAACCATCAATCAGATCTCCACCCCCAGTCGCTATCCAGGTGAGCCAAAATAACCTTGCCGCTAGCGTCGACAATTCCCGACATTTTTAGGGCTCTGGGAACTCTCACCCTCTTCTCCCTCCTTTTTTGTCTCTTTTTCTCTCCCTCGCTCTTTTTCTTGGTGCGATTACGTGTGTTTAACAAAACAACGTGGAGGCACGGTGTTCCTCGGCAGATGTAAACAAACAAAAAAGGTGTTGTGACTGGGAGGAGAGGGCAGGGGAAGGGAGTAAAGGTCAGAGTAGATGTACAGAGTGGAAGTATCTGGGGCATGCTAGGGTCGCACAGAATGCCACCAGGTCTGGGCTCTGGAGCCTGGCTGCCTGGACTATGTACACATGCCGTGAGCTGTGAGAGGAATTAATAGGCAGGTCATGCTGATGGAACCAAACGATTAAAAGTTCTGGAAAATAGAGAACACAGAGGGAATGGTGGTTGTGATCATTAGGCCTAGATGTATACAGTGGGAAAAGTTCCCATACATAAAACAACGGGTTGGATACGATGTATACTCTCTGCTTAGTGTTATGGGTTTGCAGATCAGAGTTGTGTTTCAAGAGGGAGGATATACTGTACGGTAGGGTGGAGATTTTCAGTTGGAGACAGACCATGACAGACACATATCAGGAAAGCCCTGATGCCAAGCCATATATCCTTTCACATCATATCTGTGTCAGTGAAAGGGAAGGGAAGGGGTCTGCATCCAGAAAATGCCCAGAAGGTGAAGTTGACTTTGTTTCTCCTTAATTCGCCCATATTCACCATCACCAACAACTCAATGAAAATGTACAGCAACCTTCATTTGGTTTGCTGGGTAGATTGATTGATTCTGAACAACAACTGGACAAGAACTGCCACAAAAGACAGACCCATGGGCCATGGCGCCTCTTTTCTGTTGATTAGTGCGCAATCTCACTTCTTATGAAAGACAAACCAACCAACTAAACATCAATAGGCCTCATGCCATTACATGATTACCTTTGTGCCTCCATATGTCTAACAAGCGGTGGGGGATGATGGCTGTAAATGGTCGGAGAATCTGAGAGAGCCCAGGCCAAGAGGCTGGAGGTGAAGGTGTTAATCATTTTAAAAGTGTGTGTGTGTGGGGGGGGTGTGGGGGGGGGGGTAAAAACAATTTCTGGTAGGTTTAAAATAAAAATGCTGACAACCCGACATATAGTAAAGGTCATTGTTCTTTGCTTCTTTCCTGTGTATCCGGTGTCTTAGTGAAATAAAACCTATGCAAAGAGAAAGTCATAGCTATCTCTAATAGGCACTTCTTAAAGACACTATAGACTCTATACTGACTATACACTAGGTTCCTTTTAGGAACACTCAGAATCAAGAGCCAACACTGACGGCTGAGAAAGTGCATAGACATGTAGTATTCTTTACTCTCCCAAACTGGGTCACAGTAACAGCTCAGGCAGCCAGCCTGTTAATTGCCAATGTGTCATATATCCTTCCACAGGCACGGATTGGGGATGTAACACTGGGTGAGCCCTGCGTTTAGGTTGGTAAAGGTAGGGCAGACAACTCTGAGTTGGGGCACTCACATCCTGTCTGTGTGAGCCAATCACTCTCAGATAGTGGCCTCCGCAGACCAGATCCAGGCCGGATGACTTTACATTTGGGTGTCTTTGGTGGCAGCAGTGGGATCTGGAACAACTTTGTTGGACTCCCATGGCGACCCTGTTGTCTCCCCGGCGCCCCCGCCCCTCGATACGTGATTGTTCATTGCTTTCCAGGGATTATCACCATACGTTAATAGGAGCTCAAACAGATGACTGGCTCCAGGAATTGTGCTAGGATTTAGCCACCTGCTATGATGGCGTCTCACATCTGAGGTGGCGAGCATAGTGAGGAACAAAGAGGGGTGATTTGCATTTCGCAGGATATGCACTCGCTCCCTCGTGGGGGAAAGATGGCATCAAACAAGGTTGGGGTCTTTTGCTACCTCACACTCAGTGCCCACAGCAGGAAGTGGGGCTTCCTTGAGCCAGGGTTTGGGGCCATAGGTCAGCCAATGGGATCAGCAGATCATGTTACAGCACACAGATGTGAGAGAGGAGCAGTGGCACCGGTCCGGAGGTAGCCAAAATGCAGTGTGACTGACAGGTTGACCTCTGATTAGAGAAAACCGGAAAGGGAATCTCTTTTACTGAATTAGTTTCTTCACACACTGGAGAAGTAAAATAAAGGTAAAATAAAAGTTAAATCTAAAATAAATAAATTAAAGAAGAACGAGTGAAAATAAGTGTTTCTGTTTTCTGTATGTGAGTGCATGTGTGTATCTTTGAGTGTGTTTATACTCTCTGCAGAGCAGGGACGTTATGCAGCCCCAAAATCTGAGGGGGCACAATGTATGTGAGGATGGCTGGGGGGGGGTCTGGAGGGGGGCTAGGGCCCCCATCCTTAAAATGGAAAATGTAGCATTTTTCAAACACCTGAGACACCTTTTTCCTGCAATCTAGAACCATAATCATTATGCTTCATTCTATGTCTAAAGTACGTTTATTTTTCAGCATATCTAAGCATAACTCTTGAGCTGTCTGTATCCTCCTGACTGGAGGCATGCCAGCTAAAATTGTTAGATTAGCTAGCTACTCTAAATTAATTGATAGCCTGAAATGGCTTCTTGGTAGCTGGTTATGAGGTTGGGAAGTCAACTTCATAAAATTGCTAGGTGGCTAGTAGTATTACAGAGAAACAACAACAACAAAATGTACACATATATACAGTATATACAGTACCAGTCAAAAGTTTGGACACACCTAATCATTCAAGGGCTTTTCTTTATTTTTACTAATTTCTACATTGTAGAATAATAGTGAAGACATCAAAAACTATGAAATAACATGTTTGGAATCATGTAGTAACCAAAAAAGTGTTAAACAAATCAAAATATATTTTATACTTGAGATTCTTCAAAGTAGCCACCCTTTGCCTTGATGACAGCTTTGCACACTTTTGGCATTTTCTCAACCAGCTTCATGAGGAATGCTTTTCCAACAGTCTTGAAGGAGTTCCCACATATGCTGAGCACTTGTTTGCTGCTTTTCCTTTCCTTTGCTGTACAACTCATCCCAAACCGTCTCAATTGGTTGAGGTTGGGTGATTGTGGAGACTAGGTCATCTGACGCAGCACTCCATCACTCTCCTTCTTGGTCAAATAGCCCTTATACAGCCCGGATGTGTGTTGGGTCATTGTCCTGTTGAAAAACAAATGATAGTCCCACTAAGCGCAAACCAGATGGGATGGTGTATCACTGCAGAATGCTGTGGTAGCCATACTGGTTGTGTGCCTTGAATTCAAAATAAATAACAGACAATGTCACCAGCAAAGCACACCCACACCATCACACCTCCTCCTCCATGCTTCACAGTGGGAACCACACATGCGGAGATCATCCGTTCACCTACTCTGCATCTCACAAAGACACGGCGGTTGGAACCAAAAATCTCCACATTTGGACTCATCAGACCAAAGGACAGATTTCCACTAGTCTAATGTCCATTGCTCGTGTTTCTTGGCCAAAACAAGTCTCTTCTTATTATTGGTGTCCTTTAGTAGTGGTTTCTTTGCAGCAATTCGAACATGAAGGCCTGATTCAAGCAGTCTCCTCTGAACAGTTGATGTTGAGATGTGTCTGTAACTTGAACTCTGTGAATACATTTTTGGGGCTGCAATCTGAGGTGCATTTAACTCTAATGAATTTATCCTCTGCAGCATAGGTGTCATAAGATGGCGCCGAAGAACATGGCTGACGTTTTACATTCTCCCAACCAGTTGTGCAATTTTGTATTTTTTTGCATTTTGTGTAACTTATTTTTTTACTTATTGTGTACATAATGTTGCTGCTACCGTCTCATATGACCGAAAATAACTTCTGGACATCAGAAAAGCGATTACTCACCGCGGACTGGAATAAACTTTTTCCTTTAATGAATCCGATGAGAAGGATATCCTGCTTTCACTGGAACAGGCCCAGATCCACGCCTTTTGCGTGAAGAAAAGTCGCCAGAAAAGGGGTCGCAGATCGGGGATCCTTCTGAGAATCCGGAGGCGAGCGAGCAAACTCCCAATGCCTTCCATTCTCCTTGCTAACGTACAATCATTGGAAAATAAATTGATGACCTACTATTAAGGTTATCCTACCAACGGGACATTAAAAACTGTAACATCTTATGTTTCACCGAGACGTGGCTGAACGAAGAAACTGACAATATAGAGCTGGCGGGATTTTCCATGCACCGGCAGAACAGAGATGCTACCTCTGGTAAGACGAGGGGTGGGTGTGTGTGTCTTTTTGTCAATAACAGCTGGTGCGCGATGTCTAGTATTAAAGAAGATTCAAGGTATTGCTCGCCTGAGGTAGACTACCTTATGATAAGCTGTCGACCACACTATCTACCAAGAGAGTTCTCATCTGTATTATTCGTAGCAGTCTATTTACCACCACAAAGCGAAGCTGGCACTAAGACCGCTCTCAACCAACTCCATAAGGCCATAAGCAAAGAAGAAAATGCTCACCCAGAAGCGGCGCTCCTAGTGGCCGGGGACTTTAATGCTGACAAACTTTTAAAAGTTTCACAAAAATTTTACCAGCATGTCACATGCGCAACCAGGGGAATAAAAATCCTAGACCACCTTTACTCCACACACAGATATGCATACAAAGCTCTCCCCTGCCCTCCATTTGGCAAATCTGACAATAATTCTATCTTCCTGATTCCTGCTTACAAGCAAAAACTAAAGCAGTAAGTACCAGTGACTCGCTCAATACGGAAGTGGTCAGATGACGCGGATGCTACACTACAGGCCTGTTTTGCTAGCACAGACTGGAATATGTTCCGGGATTCATCCAATGGCATTGAGGAATACACCACCTCAGTCATCGGCTTCATCAATAAGTGCATCGATGACGTCGTCCCCACAGTGACTATACGTACATATCCCAACCAGAAGCCATGGATTACAGGCAACATCCGCATCGAGCTAAAGGCTAGAGCTGCTTTCAATGAGCGGGAGACTAATCCGGACGCTTATAAGAAATCCCGCTATGCCCTAAGATGAACCATCAAGCAAGCAAAGCGTCAGTACAGGATTAAGATTGAATCCTACTACACCGGCTCTGATGCTCGTTGGATGTGGCAGGGCTTGAAAACTATTACGGACTACAAAGGGAAACCCAGACCCGAGCTGCCCAGTGATGCGAGCCTACCAGATGAGCTAAATGCCTTTTATGCTCGCTTCGAGGCAAGCAACAATGAAGCATGCACGAGAGCACCAGCTGTTCTGGGGGACTGTGTGATAACACTCTCGGTAGCCGATGTGAACAAAACCTTTAAAAAGGTCAACATTAACAAAGCCGCTGGGCCAGACGGATTACCAGGACGTGTACTCAAAGCATGCGCGGACCAACTGTCAAGTGTCTTCACTGACATTTTCAACCTCTCCCTGACCAAGTCTGTAATACCTACATGTTTCAAGCAGACCACCATAGTCCCTGTGCCCAAGGAAGCAAAGGTAACCTGCCTAAATGATTACCGCCCCGTGACACTCACGTCGGTAGCCATGAAGTGCTTTGAAAGGCTGGCCATGGCTCACATCAACAGCATCCTCCCGGACACCGTAGACCCACTCCAATTCGCATACCGCCCCAACAGATCCACAGATGACGCAATCTCAATCGCACTCCACACTGCCCTTTCTCACCTGGACAAAAGGAACACCTATGTGAGAATGCTGTTCATTGACTACAGCTCAGCGTTCAACACAATAGTGCCCATGACGCTCATCACTAAGCTAAGGACTCTGGGACTAAACACCTCCCTTTGCAACTGGATCATGGACTTCCTGACAGGCCACCCCCAGGTGGTAAGGGTCGGCAACAACACATCTGCCACGCTGATCATTAACACTGGGGCCCCACAGGGGTATGTACTTAGTCCCCTCCTGTATTCCCTGTTCACCCATGACTATGTGGCCAAACACAACTCCAACACCATCATTAAGTTTGCTGACGACACAACAGTGGTAGGCCTGATCACAGACAATGATGAGACGGCCTATAGGGTGGAGGTCAGAGAACTGGCAGTGTGGTGCCGGGAAAACAACCTCTCCCTTAATGTGAGCAAAACAAAGGAGCTGATCATGGACTACAGGAAATGGCTGGCCGAACAGGCCCCCATTAACATTGACAGGGCTGTAGTGGAGCGGGTCGAGAGTTTCAAGTTCCTTGGTGTCCTCATGACCAACGAACTATCATGGTCCAAACATACCAAGACAGTCGTGAAGAGGGCACGACAAAACCTATTCCCCTTCAGGAGACTGAAAAGATTTGGCATGGGTCCCAGATCCTCAAAAGGTCCTACAGCTGCACCATCGAAAGCATCCTGACCGGTTGCATCACCACCTGGTATGGCAACTGCTCGGCAACTGACTGTAAGGTGCTACAGAGGGTAGTGCGAACGGCCCAGTACATCACTGGGGCCAGGCTTACTGCCATCCAGGACCTACAGTATATAATAGGCGGTGTCAGAGGAAAGCCCATAAAATTGTCAGAGACTCCAGTCACCCATGTTATAGACTGTTTTCTCTGCTACTGCACGGCAAGCGGTACCGGAGTACCAAGTCTAGGACCAAAAGGCTCCTCAACAGCTATCTATCCCCAAGCCATTAGACTGCTGAACAATTCATAAAAATCACCACCGGACAACTTACATTGACCCCCCCCCCCCCCCCCCCCCCCCGCCCTCTTGTACACTGCTGCTACTCGGTGTTTGTTTGTTACCTATGCATAGTCACTTCGCCCCCACACCTACATGTACAGATTACCTCAACTAACCTGTACCTCAACTAGCCTGTACAACTCGGTACTGGTGCCCCCTGTTTTTAGCCTCGTTATTGTTATTCTTTTTGTGTGACTTTTTATTATTACTTTTTATTTTAGCCTACTTGGTAAATATTTTATTCTTCTTGAACTGCACTGTTGGTTAAGGGCTTGTAAGTAAGCATTACAGCAAGTCTACACTTGTTGTATTCGGCGCATGTGGCAAATACAGTTTGATTTGATTTGAACTCTGGATCTTCCTTTCCTGTGGCGGTCCTCATGAGAGCCAGTTTCATCA
The DNA here is from genome assembly GCF_045679555.1 of Salvelinus alpinus. Taxonomy (NCBI): domain Eukaryota; kingdom Metazoa; phylum Chordata; class Actinopteri; order Salmoniformes; family Salmonidae; genus Salvelinus; species Salvelinus alpinus. The sequence goes on along the minus strand of NC_092089.1, from coordinate 49,323,951 downwards.
TAACGCTTGATGGTTTTTGCGACTGCACTTGAAGAAACTTTCAAAGTAAGTTCTTGAAATTTTCCGCAGTGACTGACCTTTATGTCTTAAATTATAATTATGGACTGTCATTTCTCTTTGCTTATTTGAGCTGTTCTTGCCATACTATGAATTTGGTCCTTTACCAAATAGGGCTGTCTTCTGTATACCACCCCTACCTTGTTACAACACAACTGAATGGATCAAACACATTAAGAAGGAAAGAAATTCCACAAAATAACTTTTAACAAGGCACACCTGTTAATTGAAATGCATTCCAGGTGACTACCTCATGAAGCTGGTTGAGAGAATGCCAATAGTGTGCAAAGCTGGCAAAGGGTAGCTACTTTGAAGAATCTCAAATATAAAATATATTTAGATTTGTTTAACACTTTTTTGTTTACAACATGATTCCATAGGTGTTATTTCATAGTTCTGATGTCTTCATTAATTTTCTACAATGTAGAAAATAGTAAAAATAAAGAAAAACCCTGGAATGAGTAGGTGTGTCCAAACTTTTGACTGGTACTCTATATATATGTTTTTATTAAAACAGGACAAATCTGAGGGGGCATGTGCCCCTGTGCCCCCTATGGGCATGACGCCTCTGCGTGCAGAGTATTTCCAGTTACAGTGTGCTGTGCTACCTCACTCGCCCTGTCAAGAGTGATGAGAGCACGGGAATGAAAAACAGGTGTGTGTGTGAAATGTGTGGATCCCTTCTTTATCTCTTTCCTTTCCTCCCCCGGTCACCCAACCTTTTGGAGTCTGGCACTTTTGGCTGTTTTTTATGGGAGGAAGGGAGGAAGGGGGACAGGCACAGACGGAGGGAGCACTAGCACAGAAGGAGAAAAAAAACAACAATGATGATTGCAGATTGTGGCAAACTTCAACTCTTATCCCACACCCTGGATTAACTCTTAACTGTCCCCTACAGTCACATCTGAGTGTCCAGAACAACAGTGCAGTGTTAAGTCCCAACAAGCCTTTTGTTATACAACAATTAATTACATTATAAGCCAATCATCATCAGATATAGACAAAACACAAGAAATAGTAGCAAGTATAGGGATGATGTGTAAAGAGAATTGAAACAAATCATGTCTCATGAGGATTATAGATATAAGGCTATGCCCCACCAATCCCCACTCACCCCCATAATCCACCACAGGGGTCCTCTGAGGAGACTTCCCTCAAACCCCAAATGAATTAACAATAGTGAGGCAAGAGATTCAGGACATCCCTTAATATCTTTATTGTTTGTTTGCTGAGTAAATGTCACAGTCCCAAGTGACTTTTGTTCATTTAATATAATCTTCTGTAGCCATCTAGACAGTCTGCTACCGCCCTAAATTGTATGACTTCAATTATCTATGAATTTGATTTCCCCAGCCAACGCAAACCCAAGGATGTGGCTTTAATCAAAAATCTATTGAGTGAAACATGTAAAGTACCAAATTGTGAATCATGTAGCTTTCTTAAAAATATAATACTAAATGTATAATGAGTAGCCCATCCATACACAAATCTATTTTTTGCCATACAAATCTAAAAATGTCTAATACCAAGTTCTGTTTTGTCTTCAATATTGTTCTGAAGTACATTAGGTAAGGCATAGCCTATCATCGTCCTACTATCCATAATCGGTGATTATGTCTGTACAATATGTACAATACTTTAACTAAACTTTAACTCTTGATTCTGATTAAAACTTACCTGGCCCTGAAAAATAAAAACAAGGTCAATCACCCACCCCGACATAAAGGCTGAACAGGAGTCAGTTTGCACAACGCCCTACCTGCCCACTCCCCATTGTGGCACCGAGTCGCACCGCTGCTACAACGTAAACTACCCAGTGTTCTGGCAGTCTGCGCAGGAAGCGGACGCAGCACTGCAGACAAGAAGCGTGTAGCACTAGCGGTCTGTCAGTCCGACTATCTGCCGAATAAACTAGGCTACACAAGAAGCTGAGCAGATAACCACTCGGACAGGTCCATGTCCCGTCCCATGTCCCGTTGAAAGAACAGATAGAAACGAGAGGACACCTTCACATGCATGAAGAGCAACACAACACAAGGTGAGCATGAAATGTCTTTTTAAATTGATTGAGTAGCACAAAGTTATAATGCCCGTTTTATTAGCCTACTGTAGCTCTTATTACTAGGTAAATTACAAGCAAAATAGGCTCCATCGTTTTGAGGAGTGTTTTCCTTCAGCGTCGAAATTCAATCGTGAATTAATAGCCTTCAACATTGAGCATTGACAATAATTACTTCCATATTATTTACGGTTTAATAATTGACAATAATTACTTCCATATTATTTACGGTTTAATCAACTATGATCTGAGCTGTACATAATAAATAAATTATGCCTGATCATATGTGGATAAATGGGAGAATAGATTCGAACTTAGCTTGTTTATAACTATGTTGTAGGCTATTATATTAAGTTACTTAATATTAAGGGTAATTGTCGAGAGGAGGTTTACTGAATGGTGCCGGAGCGCACGCTGGACACGTGTCCCTAGGCAATGTAACAAGGTGAATTCAGTGAGTCTTGGCTGTGCGTTATTCGGATGAGAGGTTATTTTGCTAACGGGTCAGAAATGCCTCACTGAGAGGAACATTTTATTTATGCCTGTTTTATCATGTTGGAAACGGAAGTATACAAAATTATGCACGCATGCTAGAGTTGTCCTCACCATAACTAAACGCAAAGTAGGCTACTTTCAAGCCGGGTGCACTGACTTGGTATTCTTGGATAAGCATAATTGTGCATCTATTTTAGGCAGTGTGCCAGTCAGTTTGTCATTCCAGATGGATAGGCTATACCCTCACATGTAACATGCCTTATAAAAACTGAAAGCACAAGTAATGTATTTTTGTGCATAAAGTGGATTGTGTAGTGCTACATGGCATTTTAAAGGTTAACTGTCAGCCTTGGAGGCCAGCGCTGTTGGAGAAGTTGCCATGTACTATAATTCATCACATGACATGAAGGCCCCTCGTCTGACTCACCGTGAACTATTCTAGTCGTTAAGACTGCGGTTTCACGACTGCTTGTGACTACGGTCGAGATAAAAGTGAGATCGGGTGAAATGACTTCCTGATAAGATTGAACATCCGCGCGCTGATTGGAAAAGAGGCATACTACCTTGGACCATAATATTTTCATCTGGATAAAAACTAGGGCATGAGAAGAAATGATGGATGAGCTTCAAACCATCTGATCTCGTTCTAATGCCCTGTCATTTTCCATGAGTGAGTGCACTGTTTCATTGAGTTTTACTGAGTTACAGTTCCTATGAGTTACTGAGTTACAGTTCCTACAGTTCCTAAAATCATTCATTTTAAATAGGCCCTAATCTATGGATTTCACATGACTGGGGATACAGATATGCATCTGTTGGTCACAGATACCTTTATAAAAATGGGCCTCGGGATGTCGTCACAGTGTTTTTGTGCATTCAAATTACTATTAATAAAATGCAATTGTGTTTGTTGTCGGGTAGCTTATGCATGCCTATACCATAACCCCACTGCCACCATGGGGAACTCTGTTCACAACTTTGACATCAGCAAACCGCTCGCCCACACGACGCTATACACATGGTCTGCGGTTGTGAGTCCAGTTGGACGTTCTCTAAAACGACATGGTAAATAAATTAACATTAAATTCTCTGGCAACAGTTCTGGTGGACATTCCTGCAGTCAGTATGCCAATTGCATGCTCCCTCAAAACTTGAGACATCTGTGGCATTGTGTTCTGCGACAAAACTGCACATTTTAGAGTGGCCTTTTATTGTCCCCAGCACAAGGTGTACCTGTGTAATGATCATGTTGTTTAATTAGCTTCGTGATATGCCACACCTGTCAGGTGGATGGATTATCTTGGCAAAGGAGAAATGCTCACTAACAGGGATGTAAACAAATTTGTGCACAAAATTTGAGCGATAATTTTTTTGGGGGTGTGTATTTGGAACATTTCTGGGATCTTTTGTTTCAGTTCATGAAACATGGGACCAACACTTTACATGTTGCATTAATATTTTTGTTGCCTTGTAGCCATTGTGTGGCATCTGTTTACCTGCAATGGCAACATTTTATGTTGCCTCATGCAGAGTGTAGTCTAACCTGGATTAGACATTAGGCCAATGGCAATGGACCTATAGGGAAGATATTAGGCACTGATGACCCAAATAAGTCCCCTAAAAAGCGAGACATGGGTGGGAGACAGTGCTACCTGAGATCTCACAATATGGCATAGCCAGCAGGTAGAGGAGCTCAAATCAGTGGTTCTTCAACAAGGTTCTTATGCAATTTTACCACCCAATAGGTTTTGACTTGTCTTTCGTATCTCACAGTCAGTATTGGGTGTTCCTCAAGTTCCCTTAGACTAGGGTTGGGCCAGAGCATTGTGTGGCCTATGTTCTATTCATCCCCCACCAACTCTTTCTGATAGTTGGAGATAGTAGATCCAGACTTGCAGAGTGGGGATTATTAGTGTGGAGTCATATACCACTGAAAGCCAGTCTAAATAACCTGGACTACTAGACCAAACAAAGGGTACTCTTTTGTCTTGCAACCACAAACAAACTTGCTGTGGTGTATGTGTGTGTCCATAGAACAGTCTGTTTCCCCCTCCGATTATATAGGAGAGCAACAGTGGTATTTTTTAATCATGCACCGTGGTAACTTTGTGGTGTCGTTCCATTTTGACAGGCTGTTGCATGTTTTAAGATGCGGACATGGACAGCTGTGCTAGTATAACATGCAGTAGTGATGATGCTGATTTACTTTTACTTCCTAGCCAGGGACCCAACATGATCTCCCCCCACCACAATGCAGTTAGTTTTCGATTTTGTATGACATTACTGAGAGATGAAGCTCAATGTGATTCCTCAGCAATTGTATACACAGTTATGGCAGTAGTCTCTCACGTTCAGTGGCATTTTCTAGTCCCGGTCGCTCTTTGGAGATGAGAAGAGGGGATCTTTGGCTGTGCGGACAGGAGCCTGACAGATTTAGGACATCCACCAGTGTTTTGTGGGAAGGTTATAACCCATAAACAACCTTGCCCCATCGTACAGATAATTGTGTACTTCCTTGATGTATTTAGCCTTTAAAGTTCATCCTTAGGAAATGAGCTTTGAGATCTGTCATATATGAGAGCACAAGTATGTGTCATCTCTTCCTATGCTCATGGCTCCCAGTCTGCGGGAACCAGCAGTGATCTGACTTACACTACCTGCAAATGAACAGTCTGGCATCATGGAGTAGTTGTTAACATCTGTAATGTATTTTTCACCTATGGCAGTGGGTTCACACACTGCTAATTTAGCTGCTGTAATAAAGGCTGTTGTCTTTCTTTGAAGTTGATGCCACCAGAGCAGCCAGGCAGGACGATGTCCTCTGCTACGGCAGACCCAGCGGCACAAACAGAGCAGAGAGCAGGCAAAGCCAACCTCCAACAGCAGTCCGGTCTGGAGCGATGACAGGAGCCCTGACATCATTAGGATGACTAACATTAAATGTAACATGGGCCGGGCCTCCGCGGTGTTGGTGGCAGTGGTGGGATCCGGGTCTCTGACTGACCAAGCGAGGACTCACAGCGGCGGTCGAGTCAGGGCCAAAAATGTCACATGGCCCACAGTGACGTTTTCTGGAGGTTTGTGTGTGGGAATGCATAGCCACGTGTTCATCCAGCAACAAACGTTGCATAGACATACACACATCGCATACTAGACTGACAAATAGCAGTTTACATTTACCAGTGGTATGCCATTGACCCATGTGTGCCCTGGTGTAGGACCGGGCTGAGCCACCTATGGTACACATCTAATTATTTCTGCGTTCTTTCAGACTCATTCTTCATTTCTCTCTGTCATTTATGTTTGCACTCTCTTTTTTTGAGACTCTCCACATGTATAATCTCATTGGTGTTGACCCACATCAATCTGAACTGCTGAAATATAGTGGAAGCCACAGGGCCTTTCATGGTTTTAGTTCACAATAGGCCCCTCGTGTGTTTCTTATCACTTAAAGTTCATGAAACCCACAGTCACTTTCCACTGAACTCTTATGTTTTCTCTGACAGACCAGTCTTGTAATCAGTCATTTCCCCAAATGAAAATCATTGGTTTGTGTGTGTCACATTGTATTCTCCAAAATGAAAATCAAACATTTGTTTTGCTTAATCCCTTTCCTGTTGCATGGTTGCCGTGTACAGCCCCCTAGTTACAGAAGGTGAAGCCCCCTAGTTACGGAGGGAAGCTCAGGTTCCTAATTAGAGGGTGAAGGGTCCTGTAAGTGACATCACCTTTCCCCCTGGCGCTATGAGTGTGTGGGTGCCTGTGTGGGTGCCTGTGTGTGTGTCTGTGTGTGCGTATGTGTGTGAGAGAGAGAGAGAGAGAGAGAGAGAGAGAGAGAGAGAGAGAGAGAGAGAGAGAGTATGAGAGAATTAGAGGCAGCTGGTGTGAGACATTTGACAATCACTGCTGTGTGAAACTTCAAACACCCTCATTCTTCCCACAAACTGTCAGAACCGGAGCTTATAATTTTACTTTATTGTTCCTGTTGCCTGGTTTGGCCGATTGTTACCACCGTCTGTGGGAACTTCCTCGCCAGTGGTTCAGAGGAACAAATTATTCAAAAAGAGGAACTTGTCAAGAGACGGCCTTTATATGTGTTGTGTTTGAGAAGGTGCTTTTGAGATACCTAGCCTCATCCATATAATATTTCACAATATCGCAATATTATGTTTCTGCTAGTTGGCTGTACCTGCACCAACAGGTATTATACCTTCATAACTTGTTCTCCATCTTCTTTTTAAATAGTGAGCTATTTGTTTTCAGCTATTTTATTTCCATGACTGATCAAAACTTTTTCCTCATGGCTCTCTCTTGTCCTTCTACAGCAGACATATGATGAGCAATATGTTTGGATCATCGAATCGCAATAAAATCGCAGTATCAAATTGCAATACATATAGAATCCTGAGAATTGCAGTAAATATCCTTTCGGCACCTAAGTATCGTATCGTGAAGTCCCTGGCAATTCCCAGTCCTACACTCTTAAAAATAAAGGTGCTATCTAGAACCTAAAACAGTTCTTCGGCTGTCCCCATAGGAAAACTCTTTGAAGAGCCCTTTTTGGTTCCAGACAGAACCCTTTTGGTTCCAAGTAGAACCCTTTTGGGGTCCATGTAAAACCCTTTCCACAGAGGGTTCTACATGGAAACCAACAGAGTTCTACCTGGAACCAAAAAGGGTTCTCCTATAGGGACAGCCGAAGAACCCTTTTGGAACCCTTGTTTCTAAGAGTGCATGAGCTAAAAGTGCCCCTCCAGAATCTTCATCGGCAGCACAACAAATCAGATCATCATTCCTATTAATCTAGTCATTTTCACGATTCGCAACCGTCCTCCCACTGTAGCATCCATAGACCCATCTCTAACAGCCCCTAACCCAATAAATAATTCATCATCGATAACTAAATCATGAAAGGTGGTCCGCCCCTCCATCTTCTACTGGTCCCCCGTGTCGTGGTGACAGCTGTGGGAGCTCCTCTCCCTCTCACTCTCACATCCCTGTAATTGTTCACAGCCCTGCTGGGTACCTCGGTGGCTCTGCCACATCCAATCAGAATCACCCATAGAGCCGTAATATCCACTCGGTCGCTGACGCATGACAGTCTGGACCCTTCAATTAAGAGGACACGGCAGTGCTGGGCCCGGCAGTGCTGGGCCCGGCAGCCTCCAAGACTGCCGTCCATTCCATCCGACCTCTCCATCCGACTCACTATGGTGAGTCTTGGTGACTCTGACAGGGCAAGGAGGAGGAATGGGGGGTCTATTTCTGTGGCACTTGGGGCCTGTTTGTGGAGACGTGGGCCGACGACTGGGTAATGAGTGAAGGCAGCTGGCAGGTTCAGTGGAGGTGACACACTAGTACATATGGCAGGAAGGAAAACACTGGGCCTTGTTCTGGGTCTGTGTTTGAGAGGTTTTACCCTCATCTAGTTTTCCCCATGGTTGACTCCTTTATTAGTTTCGGAAATATCCCCCCAAAAAGAAAAAAGTAGGGCAAGTCATAAGTGGTCGGTGCTTGGTGGGCCTCTGTAAATGTGGCATGTTTTCGCAGGGAAATATGAAAAACACATTAGCTGACATTCTCTCTTTTCCTCAGGGTAAGTTGAAAGGTAAGCTAATCGAGTCGTATTGGTTTTTCCGTTCAGCTGATAGCTGTGTCTGTCACATTGGTGGTGGGTTGGTGATAAGTGACTGGTAGCCTACATTGTAGGTCGGTACATTGTATTCAGGCCATGGTTCATCCATAGTGGGACAGATAGCTAATCAATGGAAAGTGTCAGACTGTGAGTGGTGGTGGTGGGTGTCCTCTGGCACAGGGATTGGCTAGGATGTATCAGTGTGTTGAGAGATGACATGCTGTTTGGTCAGAGGACACTAGGGAGGCACAGCTGGAGGAGCCTCACCCCACCACTTATGACTAAATGATAACCCTTTACTGCCCCTCCAACACTTGGATGATGCCATAACAGACCAAATATCTGGTTGGAACATCCCAGCGACGTTGTAAGACTTCTGTGAAAAGGTTTTGTGGTCCCCGTTATTTTCTATTTAGAGTGCTAAGAGGTTGTAAATGCAGACACCCTCATGTTTAGACAGATCTTACACACAAGTTGCCCAGCTGTGCTAAACTTGTAGCATCTAAATAGTTCGCCTTCTATTAAGTAGATACGTGGTTACATGAAAAACTGCAGCACTGACTAAATGTATTTTGTGTACTAACACAAAGTGGAAAGAGAAAAGACATGAACCCTCTCATCTTGTTGGACGTTCCATTACAGGCTCTGGAAATTGTCCGCGTGCCTCAAACTCTCTTTTAACACTATGAAACCACTAGAAACCGGCATATGCTGTTTCAGAGAGGGGTCGAATTCTTCCGACTTATTGAAATCAAACATCTGGCCCGGCTCCAGCAAGAGCTCTCACACCAGCTGAGAGCTTAATGAGGGCTCTCTCTGGGAGAACAGCCTTCATAATTTAACACTCCAGGGGCTTTCGGGATGTGCCCAGATTTATGTGTGTGTACAGTACTATGTATACAACCCCAGGGTGGTGTATTTGGGAGGTTCGGGGGGGGGATCTCTGGTACCCAACAGGGTTCTTTCTCACACACACAGCATTCAGCAGTATATTTGACAGAGGGTTCGTTTTGTTTAGTCACATAAAGACATGGTGGCATTTATAGGTGTAACGGTGGTGGTCATTGCTTAGAATATGTACACAAAGCTATCCAGACCTGGGTTGGAGGCACCACATACCTGCAGAGAAGCCTACCTCCCCCCAAGCAGGCATACACACACACACACACACACACACACACACACACACACACACACACACACACACACACACACACACACACACACACACACACACACACACACACACACACACACACACACACACACACACAGCTGCATTCCCCAAAATCCTGACCAGAAGGACTATAGGTCTTTATATAGGCTTTATATAATACATTTTACCAACATTTTCTTGATAGGTTCCACTTCCAAGTGTACGTTAGTTCACTCGTCGACAGTGAGGCATCATAGTAGAGGCTTAACATTCCCCCACTGAGCTGTAGACAGAGAGTGGATCAGGTGTCACTATATTGTGGCACGGGTTACCAGGGAGTCAGGGGCTGGGACTGGTTCCAGAGGTCCAGAGTGGAACACAGGTTGCGTCCATGGCAGTAACTTCCACAAGGGGCGGGGGGGGGGGGGGGTCAAAAGTTACGCGTAGTGTAACAAGTCAAAGTTACGCGTAGTGTAACAAGTCAAAGTTACGCGTAGTGCTCCATTGGAAAGATACAAATATAAAACTGTAACACACAAACAGTCAGTATTGAGTCATTGGGTTACATACTGTAGGTCAACTGTGCTGTGGTTATCAGCTCAACCAGGAGGGTGCCTGCTCCTGCTGTCGGGAAAAAAGGGAGTCGGTTTGATCTGTTGATAAAAGTTAGAATAGTCTAGGAAGTCTGGCCGTCTTATCTCAACCGTTTCAACCTTTATTAGCTCTGCACGGGTGTGAGAGCTGATAAGAGGTTGACCAGGGCTGGCAGTCTTGCACCTCCAGTGCCACAATCAGGTAGTCCATGTGTCTTTTGAGTAGCTAATCAAGGGCGCTTTTTTTAAGTGACGTTCTGCACTTCAGGTTTTTGTGATTGGCCTCGGACTTGAAGGACTTTCCCAACTTTGAATAGACTTGGACTAGGCTAATATAAACATTTGACTTATGGACTGAAAAGTGGTAATGATACAGAGCAGAACAGATTGCGTTCATCTCCACGTCTGTACAGGCTGTCTCTATTTCGCACTCATAGGCTTCGACGCTCCACTCACTGTCTTCCAGTGATTAGCTTTGAATGACAAAAGAGTCACATTCAGTGAGTTAAGTGGGCATCTCGTCTATTTTATGGTTGGAGGAGGTCTAGTGAGGTGGCGGTCCCTTAAGTCCCCCCCCCTTCTGACCTGATGCCCCCCTGCATGACAGTGGAGGGGTCTGAGGTACCCCCCCGTCTCCACCCCACCCTGCAACATCCCCCGCCTCCTGCGCCCCCAACCATACATCAAGTAGCTAATGGCCTGATGGCACTCGAAGCCTCACAATTGTGATGGGATTTACGGTGTGCCACTGGCTTTGTCTGTTGGGCCAGTGGAGGGGTGTTTGTCCCCCTGGCCCCGTCTCTGTTATTTTTTTATTGTCATGTTGTTGTTTTTGTCCTCCCCCAGATAATGAGATGGAGTAGTCCAGGTCTTTCCCTTCTTATCTACTAGACCCAGAGAGAGCCATTGTTTAGAGCCGTTAATAATGTAATGTCTGTGGCCCTAGTGGAGCCAATTCTCTGTCCATCCTTAGAATACACCCTCTAGAGATGTTTCCGTAGTGCTGGTTAACGACCGAACAGGATTGAACCGTTAATTTGTACCGTTAATGGTCATAGCGCCATGTGTGAACATAAAGACTGTCGACCTGGGCGTGTTGTGCATCCATAGAATCTACAAATGCCACAAGAGAATCCTGAATAGGTTCTGGTTAAAATGAGTCCTGTTTCATCCTACAGAGAGGAGCCAGATGTTTCAAAAGACAGGAAGAAAAGGGGAATACAGGAGAAAGGAGAAAATCTAGGGGTGAAGATTGAGAGATAGTTCACAGCAGATGCCCCTCGTTTATTTGACAGGTAAAAAAGAGGGTCAACACATTTTAAAGTGCTTCAAAGGTGGTCTCTCCGAGAATTGATGTACCTCTTATCTTGTGTTTATCACTCTGAATGCATATTTCAAAGTGGAACTTGTTTTAACCTTCTAAACTGAGGACAGACGGTTTCCTTTGGATATGCTATGTTAGATCTGGACTCTAGCTGGTTCATTGGTGGGTAGATGATGAAGTCCTCATGAACCAAACAAACACTTCCTGGGTTTGAGCCCTCTCTTCCCCACCAGAGTAATCAACAGATATCTACTGGCACTCTTTAACCCTTCCTAGTCAAATGCCTTTGCTTACTCATATAGCTTACCTCTAGCACCATTTCTATCTGAAACAGGAGCAAAGTTAACAATACATTGAATCAGTTGTTTTTGAATTAGGCCTGTCCTCTGAGCTGTGCAGTGGGAAACATATAGGCATGACCTTTGCTTTTGGTTTATCAAACCTGGGTTATACTCATTAACCAAGTCGGCCAAATAATACCATTGATTAAAAGCAAAATTGAGTGAGCCGAATCCATTTGTTGTACACACAACCGCAATGCGACCCTGGTGACCATGGAACGTCGGACTCTTTTCGCGCTCGCTACTCTCTCGGCCCCAGTTGTCTGTCCGGCCCAGAGGTACTGATGCAGCGTGACACAAAACATCTGCTTCCTCTTATGGGCTACATGGGGACGCCTGGTTAAGCCTTCCCTGCAGGCGGGCTAGCAGCTTCACAGACAGAGAGGGAGACAGAGGGGACAGACAGAGGGGGGAACGACAGGGTGGGCGAGAAAAACAGAGAGAAAGACAGCAGGAGAGAGACGGGGGGGTGGGAGAGAGACAAATCCATCTAGAGAGAGAGAACGCGAGAGGAGGTAGAAAAAGATGAGAGATGGATAGTGACGTATGAAAGCCAGGGAGATGAGAGGGGTACAGAAGAGGTTTTAATAACTACCCATTGTGAGAGGAGGAGGTAGTCAGGGCGGGAGCAGGGGCGATGCAGGGTAATAGGAGAAATGTTCTGCTGTCGCCGTCACACGGTTTTCAAAAGAGAGAGGATCACAGTAAAGGATGCTGGGTACTAATTAGTCTCATTAGAGTCAATGGAGTTAATGGAGGCTGTTGTCTGTGTGTAAATGCAGGTTGGGTCACCCCTCGCTCTCACTGTGTGTGTGTGTGCACGTACGTACGCGTCAACCTGGTCTACTTACCTCACCCTGTGTTTTCAGATCCAACCTGTTTTCTTACTTTGTGGCTTGTCTATCTTAACCTGTCTATTTCTAAATCTTCTCTCAGTTATGTGTCCAGAAGAAATATGAACAAACTTAAATTTGGGCCACTCTCTGTTTTGTAAGTAATAAATAGTGTCCCAAACAACCGATGGCTAGCATTGTGATTCACACTGATCTATGCATTGTTCTCAGTGATAGTACTTACAGTGCTCAGAGCAAGAGATAACCTCTAATCAGAGACTGGCTGGCTCTCTTCAAACGGCTGTTGTCACATCCAATGAATACAATGCCTTCAGAAGACATTTACATTTCAAACACCAAAAGGCATTCTTATGAACACAGTCAATCTCAGAGGGGAACACGGTTTTTGAACTTGGTCTTAGTGAAAAAGGCTGTGGTTTTCAAAAGATGTATGGTCTATGGAGTTCTACTTTCATATTCTCAACAGTCTCCCTTGTTTTGTCGTATAACGTGTTTCTATTCATATTTGCTTAGCTCTTGACTCCAACATCCTGCGGTCCCCCGTTTTTATCTTCCATTGGTCAGTACTAAAACCAGGATCTACTCCATGCCACAAACTCTGTAGAACTCCTATTCAGATTGGATTGAACAACTCACACTTCCATGTAGGGTTATAGGCTGCCTGTCATCAGTACCCCATGTTTGAGTTCATAGGCAGGCACTAATCTTGCTTTACGCTCCACTGGCATAATCCTGCCACTTGAAACGGCAATCCTCCTGTCTGATGGAGCACATATCCTCCGGAAGAACGGTGTGTGGTAAATATGATGCCCCACCACCTCCACCACCGCTACCGATAGTTCTGCTACATTTTTCATTCCCAGTTTCTTTCTGTAGTCACACGTTACTGGATAGTCTGGATAGTCCATCTGTAGATACAGATGGTCATGCTATCAACAAACTAGGCAACTGCTTGCTACGGTTAGGGCTAGGTTTAGAATATGGTTTAGGGTAAGGGTTACATTTAGAGTTAGGGTCGGGGTTCCGGTTAGGGTTAAGGGTTAGTATATACAGTAGTTGGTTGAAGTGTTACGGATAGTCTGTAGATCTAGAGCATCTACAGATGGACCATCCAAATAAAGTGTTACCCTTTCTGTTTTTAGCCCTGTTTTTATCCCTGTCTAGGCTCTTTCCTCTGGCACCTGTTGAGTTTTGTTCCGGAACTTACTCCAAACAATGGGTACCTTTCCCGGCCTCGCCTGCTTGACATCTGGAAAGTGTAGTCGTCCCCCCTCCTCTCTAGACTGAATTTATAGTAGTAGGCCTTCTAGGCCTTTTGACAGCAGGGCAGAGGGGGGTTGATGCGAGAGAGGTGTGGAAGTTGAACGGTAGAGAGCCAACCTAAACGCAGGAGGTAGGGAGGTAAGCCCCCTTTTTATGTCATGGTGCCAGTAATGAGCTTTTTCACAAATTCATAGGACTTTGTGTAAAGTCTTGGGGGTTTGTTTCGTGATCATTAGGGCTAGGATCCTTATTGAAAGTACTTGCTATTTGCAAAGTGCCTCTGTTTCTTTGCTATTGAACCGTACCAACATACTAACCTCATACTGTTATGTAATGTGTACACAAAACCCTTTAAAAACACCACAGACATAGATCCTTTTCCTGCCAGAAGGAAGCCAAAATAGACTTATTTGTACCACACCTCAGGCCACTCTGAGAACAATACCACTCTGACTCTCCAGCAGTCACACAGCAGAAGGAGCACATTTGGTTTTCTGGGCCAGTTTCTAAATACTTTTTGAAGGAAAGTAAATGAAAAACAGCCACCACCTGTGCTCTCAGGTTTTTGTAGCAGTTTGGGGTTTAGAGACAAGGTCTTTCTACTGCTAGACCACAGATGGCAGCCTATGTAGGCTCTCGACTGGCGCAGCGATCTAAGGCATGCATCTCAGTGCTGGAGGTGTCACTACAGACTCTGGTCTCGATCCCGGGCTGTATCACAACCGGTCGTAATTGGGAGTCCCATAGGGCAATTGGCCCAGCGTTGTCCGGCTTAGGGGAGGGTTTGGCCGGGGTAGGCCGTCATTGTGAATTAAGAATTTGTTCTTAACTGACTTGCCTAGTTAAATAAAGGTAAAACAAAAATGAATGTGGGCTCTCCAAAAGGCCTGATAATCTGCAAACCAACTCTGTAGACAAGCAATTTCATTTACTGGGCAGGGCCTTATTGCCACATGCTGACACACACATACATACATACACACATGCATGCAAGTGCACACACATACACACACGATAATCATGTTGGGATGCTCCCTAGCTATAAATACTTTCTCTGCGCCTTGGTTTAGGCTCCCTATCCCGTTATAGACACAACCTCGTCCCCTCCCTTCCTTACTCCCAAGTCAGCGCAATGCGTGCCCCTAAAAATAACAGTCTTCTCTTTCTATGCAACATGTCATTGAGATATGTACCATTTTCAAACAACTCCAGTTCCTTTTGGTTTGAAGTTGAATGTATCATTGGGGCTTGCTAATTTGGAGAACAAGCTGTCTCGCTGCAACTGTGAGACAGTTATTGCGTTGGAAGTGTGTTGGTTTACTTAGCAGGGTTTTTATGCAGGGTTTTTAAATATTGATGGTCTTGTGTTAGTGAAGTATTCTGTGCAGCTGTTTAGGACTGCAAATGTGGTGTGCGGAAACTTTGTTCAACTCATCACGGCTGATTATGCAATTTTATATTAGGAGCGATGCTGTCAACCTCGCATGTTGAGGAGAAATCGTTTAGGGAGATGTGTTGAGCTCCTTTCCCCTTCTGCACGTAGACACACAGACACATTCTCTCACAGCTACAGGGCGTTACGAATATCAGTGCAGAAGTATGATTGCTAAAATGAACGTAGCCTCCAAGATATTCAATTCCTCGTAAAAACTTGGATTGGCATGTTTTGTGTATTCCCAAAAGCAGTCAGCTCAGTGCATGCGTGGGAGCTTGGCCCAGCTCTTTCCTGACAGACACAGGACTCATTCCAGCTCTAAAGAGTGCGACATGAGCTCAGTGTGAGCTTTAGGGACTACTGTCACTCTCTGCCATATGGTCTCTCTCTGTTTCTCCGTCTCTGCGGCCCTGGAGAAAAGCAGACCGTGCTAACCTCTCTTTTTTTAAAATCTTTTTCTCCCAGGGGCTGTGAGTGCAGCTGAGGTGAGGACAAGGACAAGTCCTTCATCCGTCCGTCAACGTCCGAGTGTCCCGGTGCCGCCCACTCTCAGGTCACCTCAACCGCGACGGCGGCCGAACAAATAGGAGTCTCTCGAACCCAGCGTCCCTCGGACTGCCTGCCTTCGCAAAGCAAATATTTGAGGCCATTATATCTCATTTCCCAGGGCTAACCTTCAGTGAAAAGATCAACGGAAAAGGAGTGATCGCTCAGAGAGAGACGGACAAAGAGAGAAAGAAAGAAAGGGGGAGGGTGAAAAATAGTAACCCTTTCAAAGTGAACTCTGCCTGCTATTTCTGCTGCGCTGTGGGCAGGAGAACATCCCATTTGGGAGTGCTGTTGGCCAGTGGCAACAGGATTTCCCTGCACCCTGCCCATTTATCCAAATGCCTGTGTAAATACTAGATAGAGATATCAATTTGTCTGGGCTCCAGCAGTGCCCAAAAAGAGACTATAAGCTATCTATAGCAAGCTCCACATCAAACGTGGCCTCTGTGGTCACAGAATTGCTACCTATTTATTTACTCAGTAGAGAGATTCAGGAACTGTGAGTGAGAATGGGAGCTGCTATGTCTTTAGTTCTGAAGCAGAAAGCTTACTGAAAAGCTCACACCAGACTAGAACTTGAAAGGTACAACAATAAATCCAGGGGGACACCTTTCGCCACTAGCTGCAGGAGAAGGCAGCCATTTTCGGGCTGCTGTTTTGATGTCTTTACCCAAAAGGGTGGAGCACCATGAAACCGCTAACACCCATAGGATCCCCCTCACCTCTGAGGCTCCTCAACAAGGGCCCGGACTACCTGCGTAGGCAGATGGAGGGTGGGGGCCAGGGCCGATCCATCAGCGCTGTAGAGAGACTAGAGGCAGACAAGGCCAAGTACGTTAAGAGCCAGCAGGTCATTAACACCAAACAGGAGCCCGTCCTGGTGCCCTGCACACCACCTCCTCCACACCGTCGTCCCCTCACCGTGCCTGGGAGTCTCACCCCACGGCTGCCACCCAGCCGATCCTCTGCCCCTTTCACCACCCTGACTGGCCCCCTCAACGTACGAGACGAGAACGAGAATGATGACTCGAGGAAGGAGAATTGGAGGACGTCGGTGGATGTGGAAGCACGGAACAGGAGTAACGCCAACAAGGTGACCCCACCCAGCCCCAGGACCCCCAGGACTCCACCCTCCGTACCCCTGGTAGCCCCTCACAGTGCCCCCATCCTGAGGAGGAGCACCGGTAAGCGCATGCTGCGGCCTGACTCCCTGGTCATCTACCGGCAAAAGAAAGAGTGTAAAAGCCTGCCTAGTGGTGGCGTCATACTGGGGAACTCCAACATGGAGATAAAGGGGTACAACTTTGTCCGCCGCCTCTTCCAGGGCTCCATGCGGGAGAAGAGTGGCGGGGGCGAGAGGGACACCCAGAAGATGGTGATCAGCGAGGAGAAAGCTCTGTCGCGGGATGGTGACTCACGCATGTCCTGGACCAATGACAAGGACACCGTGGACGGGGGACAGGGAGGGCCGGGTAGCCGGAGATCCAGTAAGACGGACCACGAGCGCTCACCGCTGCCCAGCCCTGGCCTCAGCCCTGGCTTCAGCTGTACACTGGAGCGGACTAAGAATGGTGTTAGCTGTGTTAGCAATGGCACCACCAATGGTACCAGAAATGGCAATGGCATCACCAAGGGCAACAACGTGAGTGACCACACTGACAACGAGGCGGACATCTGGAAGCGGGTGCCGCCACCACCACCACCGCGGCGGCGTTCAGGACTACAACGCTCCAAGTCAGATCTGCTTCTGCGATGCTCAGTGGCGTTGTCTGACCAGGAGCATTTCTTTGACTACTGCGGGCTGGACCTGGACATGGTGGACCGGCTGGGGCCTGAGAACTTCCTGGGCGGGGCCAGCGACGTAGACACGCTCTCATTGGTGCTGAGGAGCATAGGGGGAGGGGGCGGTGGCTCGGAGCCCAGCGAGTTCTCCCGCCACTCAGGAGAGGCGGGGCTTTTCCAGGAGGAGGTGGCCGAGAAGCTGACCACGGGGGTGTCAATCATCGAGAGGAACGCCCGTGTCATCAAATGGCTCTACAGCTGCAAGAACGCAGCACAGGAGGGGCCCAAAGAGTCCACTGTTTAGACACCACTACTCTAAAAGAAGACATGTTCCCCTATGACTGAAGGACAGAGACTTTGTTATTGTACTGTAATCCTTAGTCTTCTCCCAGGTTGATATGCTGTATTTACATGTCCTATGGAAAGTGTGAGGGGTGTGGATGGGCTACACCTTATGTTTGAGTGGAATCATTTACCCCTGAAGATGTTACTGTCAGTGAGTGTGTGGTTGTGTTGGATATGGCTGTCCCGCCCACTCCCTATCCTAACCAATAGGTATTGTCAGATCTATAGTGACTGACAGCCTCCCCTAAGCTCCGCTCTGACTCTACAACCAACAATAAGGCACATCAGTGAGAAAACAACAGGCACAGATGAGGCTGTATTTAGCGTCGTGGACGCACAACAACACAACCCTACACTCTTCCCTCGAACAAATTCATAATTTAGAACGTAAAACCACAGAGTTTTTTTTTTCTAAACTGGAGTGAACCGCGAGTACCTCATTCCGAACTGTGACAGTTCAGTTTGTGTGTTGCTTTTTTCCCCCTTTCTTCTTAAACGCAGGCGTTGGAACAAACACGCGAGGGACCCCTGTGGGGTCGTTAATGCACTGAACTGGACGAAAAGTGAGAGAGAGAGGAAACGAGTGAGAGAGAGAGAGGATACGAGTGAGAGAGAGAGAGGGGAAACGAGTGAGAGAGAGAGAGGGGAAACGAGTGAGAGAGAGAGAGGATACGAGTGAGAGAGAGAGAGGAAACGAGTGAGAGAGAGAGAGGAAACGAGTGAGGGAGAGAGAAAGAGAAACAGCTTTATAGGAGACTCCTCTCCAATTAAACACTGAGCATAATACTCTAGAGGCAGTACTACCGCGACAGTAGTAGTAGACAAGGAGGGACGCAGGGTCGGTTATCTTGATCCTACAGCACCTCTGAACCTAACCCCAGAGAGAGCTAACTCTTACACAGCAACTACTGACCACTGATACGTTCGTTGTGATACAATTGTGATTGATGTTGACAGCTACAGCTATGTAACTGGCTGGCTGTGAACTCTTTATATCTGTTGCTACTGTGTAAGCTACCTTGTTGCCATTGCAGGATAGAAATTAAAGTGTGATATGTTATTTTACTGGATAACTGGTCAATTCCTTGTGGAAAAAAAGTGACTTTTTACTTCGCTACCACAAAATATTCACTTAAAAGGGCATTTTAAATTCCTCACCAAACATAGATTATTTTGTTGCTGTTTTTCATGTAACATATTTCACCATAGTAGGTGTTCAAAGTGTAAGGGATCATGAGTTATCAGGTTGCCAAATATTTGAGGGTGTCACCTTCACAGAGCTGACGTTTACAGAGTCCCCCAGACTCCCTCTGGTTTGGGGGTTGGGGTTCCTCTCCCCCCTGGGGCCAATGGTCATCTGGTTCTCCCCCACAGGAGACCCTAGGCCTGGGGGAGGACGGTAAAGGGGGTGAGAACTCCCTCTCTCCCCCCTCTACTTTTAATAGCTGTAGATCCTACCTCACTTCATCAATCTGTCAGTGATGCCCCTTTTATCTAAATGAAAATGTCACCTTGATCAGAGTTCTCCCAGGGATACCTCTGAAAAATTCACTGAAGGTCCACGGGTGGTATGTACGGGTTAGAATGTGACCCGGAGAGACAGAGAGAGTCATTGGGTGGAGTAATATTGGGCCTGAGGAAGGTCACATGATAGGCTATGTAATAAATCAACAACCGATCCCCTTTCAGAGCCATGGTGTTTTCTCTCTGTAAGTAGCATGGCGCCCAAAACATCTGGACCCCCCCCTTTAAACTGGATTTGTGTAAACTCCTCGGGGAAAACTGTTCTCTTGCATGTTTACAAAATGGCTCTGTACATTTTTCGATCTGTTTTATTTTCCATATATGAGAGGTTTAGTTTTTATTCCAAAGAGAAATGTGTATGATGTTGTACACAGACAATTTTAAGAATAAAGTCATATTTGTGCGAGAAGAAAATGTAATTGTTTTATTGTTTTTGGCTCGAGCTCCAATAGACATAAACAAGTATACAAAAACCATTAAGCAGCGCACATTTCTTTATACCACATCACCATAGTGAAGCATGACAAACTCTGTCTGACAGAAACAGTACGTGATGACTTCATCCACTCTTTAACATTGCAATCATAATTTTAGTCTTAAGTCTTACAAACTTAGGTAACCATTTTGTGGGTACAGGCAACCCGTTGTTTACAGTAGGCTAATAACAGTAGGCTAATACAGTAGGCTAATTGTTTACAGTAGGCTAATACAGTAGGCTAATAGCAGTAGGCTAATTGTTTACAGTAGGCTAATAACAGTAGGCTAATACAGTAGGCTAATAACAGTAGGCTAATTGTTTACAGTAGGCTAATAACAGTAGGCTAATACAGTAGGCTAATAGCAGTAGGCTAATAGCAGTAGGCTAATTGTTTACAGTAGGCTAATACAGTAGGCTAATAACAGTAGGCTAATTGTTTACAGTAGCCTAATAACTACTTTTGAGAAGAAAAAACCTACCTAAGCGTAAGTTGTTTTAGGAATGTCTGATGGAAAAGAGTGAGTGAGTCAGTGTTTTGATGTTGTCTGGCCCTTTGAATCTTTGTTGTCTGTTTCCACCACCTCACATCTCATTTTTCACATTAGCTCAAGAGGCTCCCTGTGGTAATCCCTTTAGCATTCTGAGCATATAGAACCCCTGAGTGAGTTGCAACAGGTCCTGTTTACAGACAACAAAGGAGACTGTGGCCTGATGCTATGTCTAGGTGGTCAGGTTGAGACGTCCGTGGACAACTGCTACCTTTTCTCCGTTTCTGTCTCTCTCTCTTTCTCTCTCTCTTTCTCGCTCTCGCTCTCTCCATTTCTCTCTCTCTCTCTCTCTCTCTCTCTCTCTCTCTCTCTCTCTCTCTCTCTCTCTCTCTCTCTCTCCTTTCTTTCTTCCCCCTCTCTCTGTCTTTCTGTCTTTGTCTGTCTCTTTCCTCCAAATCCTTCTCCCATCCAACTCTCTCTATTTCTCTCTCTCAAACCTTTCTTCCACCTCTCTCTGCCTTTCTCTCTGTCTTTCTATCTTTGTCTGGTTCCTGGTTCTCTCCTCCAAATGGTCTCTTTCCTCCAAACCCTTCTCCCATCCAACACATACCCTCTCTCTCTCTCTGAGGAGGAGAACAATAGGTATCCTGTCTATCTGTGGGTGTCAGTCAGGGTTGACTACAGAGCCTGCTGTTACATCCTGTTATTGGTTCGTAGGACCAGGTTTTTAACACATGTTCACGTCTTCTGGGATAAACAGACCAAACACCTAGTTGCAGCAGTCCGTTTGAATTTGATGATATCAAGTTACATTGAAGGAAAGACATTGCCACCAAATGTTGCTTTTCCAAATGTACAATACTACAAATAAAAGGTTTTTACCTGTTAGACATCAAAGGGTTTCTAATGTGGCTGGCCTGTGGAAAGTAGGTGATAACCTGGCAGGGATCTACCATCCACGGCTTTGATGCGGATGTGGATTTTTCCTAACGTTAAACTTCAGGGGGCCTTGCAGAGAACCAGACCAGACCTCCAACACCATGTGTTTACCCAGCACCACTAAATACTTTCTGTTAGCTGCCCTCATTTTTTTTATTTGAGGACTGGTTCAGAGGTAGCCTGGTCCCAGATCTGTTTGTGCTGTCTTGCCAGCTTCTTTGGTCATTGTCATGCCAATGACCATAGGAATTGGGAAGATGGCACAAGCAGATCTGGAACTAGGCTAGATCACTGAGATTAAGAAACACTGAACTCTTGAACCCGCCCCAAAAAATGTGCTAACAGGCAGTCTCCAGACATACCTTATGAATGTGAAAGCCTTATGCACATCTAGTCTCCAGCACCCATCTCTAACTATCTGAGCCTGAGGCTGTCCTAATATGGACACCGTATCAATCAGTCAAATGTATTTATTTAGCCCTTATTACATCAGCTGATGTCACAAAGTGCTATACAGAAACCCAGCCTAAAACCCCAAACAGCAAGCAATACAGGTGTAGAAGCACGGTGGCTAAGAAAAACTCCCTAGAAAGGCAGGAACCTAGGAATGAACCTAGAGGAACCAGGCTATAAGGGGTGGCCAGTCCTCTTCTGAGATTATAACAGAACATGGCCAAGATGTTCAAACGTTCATAGATGACCAGCAGGGTCAAATAATAATAATCCCAGTGGTTGTACAGGGTGCAACAGGTCAACACCTCAGGAGTAAATGTCAGTTGGCTTTTCATAGGCGAGCATTCAGAGTTCGAGACAGCAGGTCCGGTAGAGAGAGAGAGAGTCAAACACAGCAGGTCCGGGACAAGGTAGCACGTCCGGTGAACAGGTCAGGGTTCCATAGCCACAGGTAGAACAGTTGAAACTGGAGTAGCAGCAAAACCAGGTGGACTGGGGACAGCAAGGAGTCAGACCAGGTAGTACTGAGGCATGGTCCTAGGGCTCAGGTCCTCCGATAGGGGAGGGAGGGATGGAGAGATAATTAGAGGGAGCATACTTAAAGTCACACAGGACACCGGATAAGACAGGAGAATTACACCAGACATAACAGACTGACCCTAGCCCCCCGACACATAAACTATTGCAGCATAGATACTGGAGGCTGAGGACAGGAGGGGTCGGGAGACACTGTGGCCCCGTCCGAGGATACCCCCAGACAGGGCCAACCAGGCAGGATATAACCCCACTCACTTTGCCAAAGCACAGCCCCCACACCACTAGAGGGATATCTTCAAACCACCAACTTACTATCCTGAGACAAGGACGAGTGTAGCCCACAAAGATCTCCCCCACGGCATGAACCCGAGGGGGCGCCAAGGCATTGTCACATGTTACTCGGACAGGTTTACATCATACAGTATTCCCCCTCAGAAAGACATACTGTATGTTACTGCTGGGGATGTTATTAGCGTGCGTTCTTGCACTGTTGGATAGTGATTCGGGCTCTGTGTTTTTCCTCCTTGCACTCTGAATAGCAATGTGTGTCAGGTTTAGCAGGGGTTGTGAAGTGTGTCAAATCTGGCCTAGTTCTTCTGGGCCAGCAGCTCCAGCGTGCTGCAACCGTCCACGCTTGAGAGAAGTCCAATTCATGACTCACAGAGAGATATAGAGAGAGAGGGATGAACACACACATGCACACGCACACGCACACACACACACACACACACACACACACACACACACACACACACACACACACACACACACACACACACACACACACACACACACACACACACACACACACACACACACACACACACACACACATCGGGGCACAAGATCACTATGATAGAACTAGCACATGGCACAGAAACGAGAGGCATTCCTGAGGCACGTTTTCCTAAGGGATGTCTTAGTCAGTGACAACAACAAACTAATGGGGGAAGTTAGTTGGAGGCCTCAAATGGTTATGGGTGTGTGCGTGTCTGTGTGTCCTTGCAGTCAGAGAGCTTGGGAACAGAGGGGTCGACACATGACCACACAGTCTGGTATAGCTCAGGCCCAAGTCCCCAGTGACACAAACCTGTAGACAAACCTCCGACCGGCTGAAAACTACAACTCCATAACAGGGGGGAGAAACGACTCAAACATATGATTTATCTGTGATTTATACTGGCACGTGCACATGTAAGGATCTACCCGTGCCCAGCACCTGCACCTTTGGGGGTGCCCTTTCGGGGTGGTGGTATATTAAAGAAAAAATGGGTATACAGTTTTTGTTGTTGTTGTTCTGAACCCACTACCCCCAAGTCGTTGTGACATCGTCAAGTTCACCACCCCCCCACCCCTACCCCGTCCGTTAGTGTCCATTTGACTGCCCTGTACGGAGCTCACGTCTGCCCGGTTGTGCCTTTTTCTCAGTCTGCCCTGTATGGAGAATCTGCATGCCAGGTATCCAAACATGCATGGCTTGTGATGCCAATAATTTAGCCACAGAGGATTGAAAGCTTTTTGTTTGTTGCCTAGCCGTTGATTGTGAGTAACCCAATAACAAGGCATAGCCTACAGTCGGGAATGCACAGCAAACCTGTCAGTGAACAGCATGGAGACAAAACAGACCTTTCGCAGTATTTCAAATAAAATTGAGGGAAAACACAGTGTAACGATCGTCGTCGGGAGAAGGAGAAGAGGACCAAGGTTCAGCGTGGTAAGTGTTCATTTTAATCAATAAACTGAACACTGAACAAAACAACAAAAGACGACAAATGAACAGTTCTGTAAGGTGACGACACACACTAAACAGAAAACAACTACCCACAAACACAGGTGGGAACAGGCTACCTAAGTACGGTTCTCAATCAGAGACAACGATAGACAGCTGCCTCTGATTGGGAACCATACCAGGCCAAACACATAGAAATACAAAACAAGGACAACATAGAACACCAGACATAGAATGCCCACCCCAACCCACGCCATGACCAACCAAAATAGAGACATAAAAAGGATCTCTAAGATCAGGGCGTGACACACAGGTTGGAAAGCAAATGGATCCTGCTGAAAAGAAAGGCCTCTAATCTGTCTGCTGTAAAAAATATATATATTTTATAAACTTCCAAATCGGCGTATTGAGCGAACATTGTTTACAAGAGAGAGATAGCCCAGTGGGCAAACACTGGTTGAATCAACGTAGTTTCCATGTCATTTCAACGAAATGACGTTAAGCCAACGTGGAGTAGACGTTGAATTGACGTCTGTGCCAAGTGGGAGGCTTTTGGCACGAGCGCATTGGCCAAGCCAGCAAGTGAAAAGATCTGTGCACGGCCATTCATTTATGTGATTGATGAGTCAGGCTGTGACGTAGGCTACGGTATATTCCAAGGGTTATATATTGGAGTTAAGTAATGTAGTTCCCAAAACCTGATCAGATTGATTCCAACTCCCCAAACTACTTACATTGTATACCTACAGAGAAAGTAAGGAACACACCTACCTCTTCCACCCACCCACCCACCCACACATTCCCCATACCCAACCCTGTCGCTATGGAGGTTTGAAACCTTATACCCTAAACCTGTAGATGGGGTGTGAGTGGGGATGGGTGGTGGTTCAGCTTCAGTGTGCCCCCTCCCCTAACAAAAAACATGGGACGCTGGAGCACAGGAGGATCCAATGGCTCCACCGGGCCATAAATCAGAAGACAGCCCTTTTCACTCCCCTCTCTCATGTGACCTTCGCTCCCTGGGGTCAGGGAGAGGAGGTATAGTGCGCCCCTGTGGGAAACCTGACCAGGAGACACCAGCGCACACAGCTAGCTCCTCTCCACAAGACGGATTGACGTCAGCAAAGACAACAACGATGGGGGATGGAAGGGGTTTGGGTTGGCTCGGGTGGAAACTTGCAGGAAGAGCAGACAAGAGCAGAGTTTTGTGTGTTTTATTTTCTGTATGTGGTGGTGAGGTCAATGGAGCCCATTGTGGGGCAAGGGTTGGCTTGTTGAACCGAAACCGAAACCAAAGGTTATTGAGATGCTGGCGGGTTGGCTTGGTTGCGGTCAGGAGTTTTGGAACTTTAGTAGGCTATCGACTTCCTTAGTCAAAATGTCCCACTCAGGCTCAGTAACACCCCCTCACACTCGCTGCTTTGCATCAGCTGTGAAAATGTGATAATGGCATTAGTGACAGCTGCAAAGCCTCAGGAGTCAAAGTTGCAAATTACAACACAAACAGTTTACTAAGTCATCCAAAACATGTCATATAAAAGCGGCCTGATATTGACTAATTTCGTCTAATTCCATGTTGTTTGAGTGATGTTTTTACAGTGACTGAGAAGACCAAGGATCATGGGAGATTAAAGCGTAGGTGGTGACCAGCTAATGCCTTATTACTGTATAATACCCTTAGCCACATCATAATACGCTAGCTAGCTACCACAATACGCTAATGGCATTACCATATACAGTACCAGAGGATAGAGTGCCAAAGGAGAGAGGTGAGAAAGTAATGAGCAACACTGTGCCGGTGAATCCTTGTGTTTTGTCTGGGTGGTGCAGAGAGGAGAGAGAGACAGTGTGGTCAGGAGTTGAGTGGTTCAGGCTGCTTTGATGACAGGGCAGGGAGAAAGTCAGGGGAAACACAATGCTGGAACCAACGGTGGAACTAACCTGGGGTAGCCTGGGTGTGTTGGGTTTATCGGCTCTGTGAATGTGCAGTGAACTCAAAAGGGATCTGTTAAGACGTGAACCTTATATAACACCTATGAAACACGAACAACTGAATTTTCTGAAGAAAAAATAAATAATGATGTACTAATTCTTGCTATGTTTGGCTTACATCACTCCTAAATTGTCAGTAATAATATACATTTTATTTATAAGACATTATAAGACATTATTTATATAGCATATTGCTAAAATATAGAGCAGCATTCTTTAACCTAATAGTTCGTTAAAGAGGATCTGTGGTGAGGAGAGTTGGCTAATCATATGTTCTGATCTATTCCTAGTCATGTGGGAACTAACGTGGAACAAACATCAGGCAGACAGCTGCTGTAGATGGGTTAGTAGAAACATTCAACCAGACGTTTCATGCTTTGACATTCGACTCCTAGGGAGTTTAAAGGTCATACTAAAACCCTCACAATACAATCTTCCTTATTGCCCATTTTATTGTATTCCCGTTGTTTTCGTTTACTCTATTTCACTTCCAGTTCTTGATGTTTTCTCAGAGCCGGGTTAAACTGTCTCTTATCCTCATATGTTCACAATATGGGCCAGCTATAACTAGTGAGTGACTTGCGCCTTTTCTTGGTTTGAGCTTTGATGTGTTACCCAAGCCGTTCAATTTGTTTGTGAACTGTACAAAGATGAAAAACGTCTGACTGATAAACTGTAATATAATGTCTCCTTATACATAAAAGGGGTGAAAACAACAATATTTCTGCTCATAAGAGGAGAATCCGTCTAGGCTTACATGGATACTTTGGGATTTTGGCAAATTAACTCGTGGATACCATTTGTATGTCTCTGCGTCCAGTATGAAGGAAGTTAGAGGTAGTTTTGTTATGCATGCTAGGTGATACCATAGACTTCCAGTCATTGCGCTAATGCTAGTTAGCACTACTGCTGGTTAACAACGTCCTTCAAACTGCACGCAGAGACATAAAAATGGTATCCACGAGTTCCTCTGACTCTGGGGACGTAGATAAAGGGACTCATTGCCAAAATCCCGAAGTATCCCTTTAAGACTGTGACCTTGGAGCAGTGTGTGAGAGAGAAAGGAGGCCAACCACTCTGAAATGTCCTGATTAGAAAGCAACCAGACTCAGTGGACTGGCCGGCAGGGAGGATTTGGTAGTAATTTACTGTTTTCTGTCTCTCTCCCTCTAATTGCCGACTGTTTATCTGCATGGGACGAGTTGATACATATTCCCACGGATCAGGAAGCTAGACCAAGTTAGGGCCCAGGATAGGAGGTAGAGAGTCGGACTTAAAACACACAACTCCCAGGCTTTTTACAGGGAAGTGGGTCTGTTGTCCACTGTCCAATTTAAGTGAATTACTCAGCTTCTGGAGCAAACGAACGCGAGGAAGCCTCGGGATCTAAGCTATGAGTTAAAGGGCATGCTAGTAGATACCATAGACTTCCAGCCATTGCGCTAACACTAGTTAGCCTTGGCTCGCCAAACGACCTCTAACTTCCTTCATACTGAACACAGATGCATAAAAATGGTCTCCACGAGTTCATCCGACTCTGGGGAAGTAGACAAAGGGCATCATTGCCAAAATCCCGAAGTATCCCTTTAATAAGATGTCTAAGCTCAACTTAGAGACAGGTAGTGGAGGTGGCTCTGTGTATGATCCCCATGGGTAAGAGAGTGAGCGTATAGACGGAGAGCAGAGTGTAGTGTCACTCCTCCCAATGGGGTTTCTCCTTGCCTGCTGTGCTCCAGACCCGAATGACCAACATCAAAACAGACCAGACCAGACCAGACCAGTGTTTGTGTGTGTGTGACCTCGCCCACAGTCGCCCACTGCTCTGGGGTTTCGCCGTTCCTTATTTAACGCCCGTCTGGTTGGCATGGAGCGGAACGGCCCTCCACCACGGCGCCATGCTGCTCAGGACCTCCCCTGAGATAGCAGCCAAATATGGCGACCATAATATTAGAGGATATCTGCTCACCACATTGTCCACTGTTGAAACTAGCTAGAGTTAGTGTATGGCGTCCATAGTAGGAAGTCGTCAGTTCTCAGGCAAAACTCCAATTGTCCATCATAAGTCGTCGACGACCAAGAGATATGTGTAAATGAGTGATATATAGGGATGCACAATCTGAACATCTGTGGGGACTGACAGGGAGGAGTAGGACCCTGATATAGAGCGGAGTCAAATCTCTCTAATTACTGTATATCAGTGATTATAAGTCAACATGTTTTACTTTTTTAATTTCCTGGATGGCCAGTGAAGACTTTTTTTCTACAGTGTCCTATAGAGGGTAGCTCTATATGTATCAAGTTTTTCAGGGTAACCACAAAATGTGATTTTTATTTCCACGTTTGTATACAGTGCTTACACAACAATCAGCGGGAGAACATGTACTGTAGGATAACTGTACACACCGAATCTCCAGTTAATGAGAAGAAACCAGCACAGAGAGAGGAGAAAAAGAAGAGGTGCATAATGCTTTGCAGGGAAGTCTATTTACATGCAACCCTCTGAGCAATTCTGTTTGCTTGGCTGAGAAATATCCTTCATTAACTTGGAAATGACAACAAACATTCCTCTTGCAGGAGATTCGCTAATTTGAACTGGAGAATGACTGTCTATTCAATCGAAAGTAATATATTGCCTGTGATATTCGTGCATCAAGGAAAACCCAAATGAGCAAACAACAACTGTGCAAAGTGGCCCAAAGATAATTATTCCCTCTAAAATGAATACAGTACATTTAATTCTTCAAATTACAGACAGGAGATGGCTTTGTCTATGCCTTTCTGCAAATGACCCTCAGGCACAGTACGGACGGGCTGGGCTCTGTGTGGTCCTGTGGTGTCCTCAAATGACATGGAGGGCTGGGCTAGAGACCGCCCTGAGGGGCCAGAGCTTAACCCAGGTGTCTAATTGGTTAATTAACCTGTCACTCAGACAGGTGTAAAGTTCTTGAGTGACTCAATTAGGCCTTCCTCAAAACAAGTCACCTGCATGATGTCACCTAAGTATGTTGACTGAAGGGATTTGCACATCACTAATCCAGGTCTTTTGACTCTGAGAGCAGTCGTTCTATCCAACGTTTGGCCCAGTCAGTCTAGTTTAGAACAATATACACTGAGAATACCAAAAAATTAGGAGCACCTTCCTAATATTGAGTTGCACCCCCCCATTTGCCCTCAGAACAGCCTCAAGTCGGTCGGGGCATGAACTCTACAAGATGTCTCTACAGGATGCTGGCCCATGTTGACTCCAATGCTTCCCACAGTTGTGTCAAGTTGGCTGAATGTCCTTTGGCTGGTTGACCATGCTTGATACACACAGGAAACTGTGAAGGGTGAAAAATTCAGCAGCATTGCAGTTCTTGACACAAACCGGTGCGCCTGGTACCTACTACCATACCCCGTTCAAAGACACTTACATTTTTTGTCTTGCCCATTCACCCTCTGAATGGCACACACACACACAATCCATGTCTCAATGCCTTCTTTAACCCGTCTCCTCCCCTTAATCTACACGGATTGAAGTGGATTTAACAAGTGACATCAATAAGGGATCATAGCTTTCACCTGGATTCACCTGGTCAGTCTAGGTCATGGAAAGAGCAGTGTGTAGATCTAAGTAACATAATACAAACATCCCCATCAAAATCCGTCAGTTTAAACTAGAGATATTTTTTTCTTTTTTGCATTGGAGGCATCTCAATCCACCACATCCCCACTTCCACTCTATGAAAAGGGGAGACTCTCGCGAGCACGATGGCGTTATCCGTTCTGCTCTGCGACCCCCCCACAAGTATCACGGGACTCGTCTGAAGGTAGCCGGTACCTGTTTTTCAAAAAATGAATGTGAGGATGAAGGACAAACACTTCAAAACCTTGTTCCGTTTTGATTTCTTTTTGGACTGTCTTTTTTTGGACATTTCTGAATATGTTATTCAACGTGTTTCTCTAAAGGCCTGAATCAATATTTTATCCCAGCATTTTTATTATCTACCTAAAGGGGTCGTAGAATTCCATATCAAATAGCTTCATGATCCATAGTATGACCATCTTAAAACAATTCCATATGTCAGCTTAGACCCCCCCCCCTGCGGCTTAGACTTTATTGTTCTTAATGTTTTGTATGCTCAGTGTATGATGGAAAGGGATACCTAGTCAGTTGTACAACTGAATGCGTTCAACTGAAATGTGTCTCTCGCATTTAACCCAACCCCTCTGAATCAGAGAGGTGCGGGAGGCTGCCATAATCGACATCCATGTCTTCGGCGCCCGGGGAACAGCGGGTTAACTGCCTTGTTCAGGGGCAGAACGACTGATTTTTACCTTGTCAGCTCGGGGATTCGATCCAGCAACCTTTCGGTTACTGGCCGAACACTCGAACCACTAGGCAACCTGCCGCCCATGGGGTCTATCTCATATACTAATAAACCACAAATATGATTCAATAGCTCTTGTGCCTCCCTACAAACGGGATAATACACAATACAAAGGGATAACTCAGATATGACAATCTTCTTTGGATGTCGCATCTTACATTTTCAGTTTTATGGCCAACTGAGTCCATACAGGTCAAGGTTATAGCCCAATCCCCACTTCCCTACCCCCCAATCCTCACTATCCCACAATAGCTCTGTCTCCTGACAACCTCTATCAACTCCCCATCAACCCCTCCCCTCAGTACCCAGCGACACACCAGGTTCCCAGGTCAGTCCGACATAGAGACGGAGGAGCTAGGTGGCATGAGGAGGAATTCCTGTCAGGGCCCATGGAGGAACGAATAGCAGACACGCAGACCAGGGCTTTTAATGACAACTTGATGACAGGCAGGACGGACGGGGATATACATGGCTACCGCAGGAGCAAGGGGGAGTGTGAGGAGGAGAAGGGGTGGAAGACGAGCCCATGGGTCCAGAATGGATATATAGGCCTATCTGCCCCCGCCATCCATAGGCTGTTCTAAGGCACTGATCTCAGACAAGATATGAAGTATTGAAGTATGGATATTATCATCTGGTTCTACCATACAGAAGACTAGCATGTCATTTCCTCCTTGGCTTGCTATGTTGAGGATGATGACTTTGTTGTTTGATTCTGCCGTATCTTTATGCTAGGACTGAGCATATTTCGATTAGCTGTGGTGGTTCCTTCCCCCTGTGGGTTTTAGGAAGGGGAGAGGGCTGGGTTTGACAGGGAGTGGGTGGGGGGGGGGGGTCTAGCTGCAACACAGGAGCAGAGCAAAGAACAACATCCCAAACAGCTGTAGAAACAGAAATGTGACACGGACAGGGATTTTGTGAGGGGTTTCTGAACTCATCCTGCATTCTAGAGCCACCATGTTCCAAATACACAAAGCAAAGACAGAATTCATAACACCACTTCCTGAGGGTCACTTTGTGTGTCCAGCAACAACCATGACACTGTTTTGGTTTTAATTGCATGATTGAATTGAATTCAAATGAATCGTCCTTATTGATTGTCAGAGAAAGATGTCAGTTGCCGTTCAAAGATGGTTTCACTGTGGATTAAATAAAGTTTGCAATAATCCGTACGTTCTTTTACTTAACGGATAGCAGTTCTCTGCTCTAACTCTTTATGCAAAACATCGTGGCCGAGGGACAGTCAATATCTCCATGTTAAGCAGGCAGCAGGCTTCAAGACGGCAGAGATGAACATGTACATAATTGACTGAGAATTGATTGACTCCCTGGACATTTAACAGTCAGTCCGTCAACCCTTGTTACAGACCAATAATAGTCACCACAGACAAATCAATCGGTTTACAGAGCACTGAGGCAACGGTCCCAAGTTTGGGAGGTGGGATAAAATGTCCTGCGGTGAAAGAGCGGAGGAGGAAAGAGAGAGACAGAGAGGTGGGTGATGGGGGTTGGGGTGGTTGGAAGGGTGGAGAGGCTGGGGGACTTCTAAAGGCTTGTGTGTGTTGTGGGAGTTTTG
Source organism: Salvelinus alpinus (assembly GCF_045679555.1). NCBI lineage: Eukaryota > Metazoa > Chordata > Actinopteri > Salmoniformes > Salmonidae > Salvelinus > Salvelinus alpinus. The sequence continues at coordinate 49,291,977 of NC_092089.1, read as the reverse complement.
GGGGAGGTTGAGGGGCATGAGATGATGGGGGAAGGGAACTTAATGGCGAGATTACCCCTCTGATGGAGATAGTGGGGTAGATAGAGAAAAGGGGAGGGGTGTAGAGGGTGTCCCAAATCCACCCCTAAAGACCCAGGGGATTACAGAGGCTGAGATTGAGTTGGCAGATTACGAACTGACAGCTGAAAACTCTGCCACTCCAGTTCCTGTGAGAATCCCAAGGCAACGTGAATGGGTTAGAAGGAACGGAAGAGGGTGTGTGTGAATAATTTAACTCCTTTCCACCTTCTTTTTCTCTTCCGGGAAAAAACCTTGGAGACTTCTTCACACTCAGCCAGGCCACAGATTTCAGATCAGCTCTCTGGGTTTAAAAGGAAGACAGGAAAAGCAATAGCTGTCAACTCTATGTTTTTTCATATGACTGCACTGTGAGCATGTCCAATTATTTAACATACACACAAAGTCACACACAAAGTCACACACACACACACACACACACACACACACACACACACACACACACACACACACACACACACACACACACACACACACACACACACACACACACACACACACACACACACACACACACACACACACACACACACACACACACACACACACACACACATTATCACTTCTGGATTCTGGGTGTGTGACAGAGTTCCTCTGAGTGAGACAGAGGCCAGAACTCAAAACGAAAAGGGAAAGTCAAGGAAATCCTCTCTCGTATCTCGGCAGAACACTTTGATTGGGAGTATGAGTGTTCTGGCTCACACTACTTTGGCTATCTGCTGTTATTCTTTGATAAGAGCGTTAAGGAGCTGATTCTGCCCATCTGGCAGGTCATCTACCCCATAACTGAAATAACTATGACATCAATAATATTTTAGAACTATAAACTGTCAAATAGGAAAACCTGTGAATCCAATGATTGGCTTGTGCATTCTGACACTTCTGTCTGTTTTTCCATTGGAGATGGATATGTTTCATGAAAGTTCAATTAAAAAGAAAAAGCAAAGCTATTCAAAGGTGACCTCTTGTGAACTGAAGTGCTTTGTCCTCTCCAAGCTGTGAAGAGATTATTCCCCTGATTGGCCCTGAGAGTGAACAGCAGGCCAGGTAGATATCCACAGGGGAAACCCAGGTGAACAGGTCAATAACATACCCTGTCCTCCTCACATCTGTTTTCCCTAAGTGCTTTGTGTGTGTGTGTGTGTGTGTGTGTGTGTGTGTGTGTGTGTGTGTGTGTGTGTGTGTGTGTGTGTGTGTGTGTGTGTGTGTGTGTGTGTGTGTGTGTGTGTGTGTGTGTGTGTGTGTGTGTGTGTGTGTGTGTGTGTGTGTGTGTGTGTGTGTGTGTGTGTGTGTGTGTGTGTGTGTGTGTGTGTGTTTGTGTGTGTGCGTGCGTGCGTGTGTGTGTGCGTGTGTGTGTGTGCACGTGTGTGTGCGCCAGCCAGTGTGTTGTTTCACACACCTTGTTCACACAGGTAGGTTTCCAGATGGGACTGCTGCCTGTGTGTGTGAGTCATCAGGTCTACAGAGACGCCCACCTCTAGTCTGACTGTCACCCGTGGGTGCTTCTAGGGATGTCTGTCTGGCTGAGGGAGGAAAGCTCCTTGTGGAAGAAGTGTGTGAGTAAAACACTGGCTTTATTGTTTGTTTTTACTACGCTTGTAAAAGGAGAGACATTAGAGCCAAATTCAAAATGTGGCGTAAGTGTGAGCAATATAATTTCAATATTTTTCCATGTGAGACGAAGACATGAAAGCTTTGGTCATTTTCTAGGTCTGTTTCATACTTAGGGTAGCCTAGTTGGAACTTGTCGGGGTTAAAACAGACATCCCAGTTGGCTATGTTTGAGGTGTGACTTAAACTGACCATGAAGACTTAGACTGGACAGGATGAAAATGCAACGTCAACTTACAGCTATAATCGCATAGCAATTTGATTCAAACCAATCATTTTGAAATATGTTCTAAAAATGAGCACAGACGGAATAGTCTCCTGCTGAGCTCATCCTGTTTGTATGATGGATTTAAATAGCTGACCAGTAAAGGGCTTATGGGTAATATCCTCTTCACTTGTCTGCCATTGTGTTTGAGTGGATCAGTTTGAGCAAGGTGAGGCACAGTATTACTAATCTTCATCACATAATGAGCAGTTATTTGGGATGCAAGGGGATTTGTGGACCAGGGATTATGCACAGTCTGACTGCAATTTTGTTAATCTCAAACATGAATTATGTCTACTGCATTGGTTTATGTGCCAGTAGCATTACAAACTGTACTTAGTTAAATGCTCCTAAGGTTAGTAGCATTAGATTCATAATTACATTCGCGTTTCTTATCATTAGATTAATGTTGTGTGTAATTTTACACATCATGATAATAACAAAAGTATCCTCACCACAACTGGGCATTTTGGGTGAGAAAGAATCGCTTACAAACTCAGCTCATTAGACTTCAAAACGACCTGCTCCCTTCTTCTCCTGATCCAGGAAAGAGTGGTGAAATAGTGTGGGCTAGGTGCAACAATTAACACATGCTCACACAGCGTTTGTGGCCTGCTTTTGTTGGCTGTTCTGACTTTATGGAATAACTCAGGCAGTGTTGTGGACAGGAGTGTTACTGTTTAGTCGTCGTTGTTCAGTCATTCAGCGGTTAAAAACGAAAAAAAAAGACCCAGCCTCTGCTGATCTGTGATCAGGTCTTGGAATGTAGTAGGGAGGGAGGTAGCGGTAGAGACACACCTGCAGGCACGGGAGGCCCAGAGGGAACAGAGCAGGAAACACAAGGGGACAGAACATACATGGGCCATATGGCACAGGACGCAGGGTTGGTAGGGTCATGTTCCAGAGAGAAAGAGCGAGACGGACAGAGCGACAGAGAGAGAAAGAGAGTGAAGAGAGATAAAGAGGGTTTTCAAGTGTCTCCATACACCCCTATGAAAAGGCATTGTGGTTTGGGTTACATATTTAAACGGGGATGTACAGCTCTCAACAGGGTAGGGCGCCAGACAAGACAACCTGTATGCCTGGGCATCTGTGAGTCATGTAATGTCAAGATAAGATTGAGTACTTCAACCTAAACATCCTAATCTAGGGGTTGGGCTTGTTGTGGCTCACTCTGTTACAACCTTCAAAACTCTTCTGATTCTGCTTGCTCTCTTTTTTTTTTATCTGTCTCCTTCTGTCACTTTCTCTGTCTCTTTCTCTCAGTCTATCTCAGTCGCTGTTGCTGTTGCTCTCTCTCTTTCGCTCTCTCTCTTTACAATTTCGCAAATAAGTAAATGGATAACCCTCCACTTGAACATATACACACATATATACACGACAAAACCTATTCCCTCTCAGGAGACTGAAAAGATTTGGCATGGGTCCTCAGATCCTCAAAAGGTTCTACAGCTGCACCATCGAGAGCATCCTGACTGGTTGCATCACTGCTTGGTATGGCAACTGCTCGGCCTCCGACCACAAGGCACTACAGAGGGTAGTGCGTACGGCCCAGTACATCACCGGGGCCAAGCTTCCTGCCATCCAGGACCTCTATACCAGGCAGTGTTAGAGGAAGGCCCTAAAAAAATGTCAAAGACTCCAGCCACCCTAGTCATAGACTATTCTCTCTGCTACCGCACTGCAAGCGGTACCGGAGAGACAATTCTAGGTCCAAGAGGCTTCTAAACAGCTTCTACCCACAAGCCATAAGACTCCTGAACATCTAATGAAATGGCTTCCCAGACTATTTGCACCCCCCCACCCTTTTACACCGCTGCTACTTTCTGTTGTTATCATCTATGCATAATCACTTTAATAGCTCTACCTACATGTACATATTACCTCAATTACCTCGACTAATTGGTGCCCCCGAACATTGACTCTGTACTGATACCCCCTGTATATAGTCTCACTGTTGTTATTTTACTGCTGCTCTTTAATTACTTGTTACTTTTATTTCTTATTCTATTCCTATTTTTTTTTAAACTGCATTGTTGGTTAGGGGCTCGTAGGTAAGCGTTTCACTGTAAGGTCTACACCCGTTGTATTCGGCGCATGTGACTAATACGATTTGATTTGATTTGATTCGGGGCCCACTATTCTTGTGTACGTCGTGTGTTGCATGAAGTCACTGTTGACTCGTCTTTGACGCACGTTACACATTACACGTTACACACTCAACCAAACACATTTGCTTATCCCTTTGAGGGACTCAACATGCTTATGTGACCCAATGCCCACTGACACATATTTGAAGCCTAGACATCCAGTAAACTTCAGCACACCGGAGATCTGGCCTCAACCTCATTGTGTCTCTGTGTGCCCTCATCGCCCCTCACTGACGAGTACTCTCAGTTCAAACTGTGAACACAGTCTGTCAATGTGCACTTTGTGATTCCCTCATGCTCTACAAACTCCATGCCCACAGAATGGCTGCGTCCTCCGGTGTTTACGTGTCAGAGAGTGCAATTTCATTTGTTTTAACATCAGATAGACCTATGGTTTGAATCTGGAATAGTCATTTGAGGGGAGGGAAGGGGACATGAGGGGTGGGAAGGGGACATGAGGGGTGGGAAGGGGACATGAGGGGTGGGAAGGGGGCATGAGGGGAGGGAAGGGGACATGAGGGGTGGGAAGGGGGCATGAGGGGTGGGAAGGGGACATGAGGGTTGGGAAGGGGACATGAGGGGTGGGAAGGGGGCATGAGGGGTGGGAAGGGGACATGAGGGGTGGGAAGGGGACATGAGGGGTGGGAAAGGGAACATGAGGGGAGGGAAGGGGGCATGAGGGGAGGGAAGGGGACATGAGGGGTGGGAAGGGGGCATGAGGGGTGGGAAGGGGACATGAGGGTTGGGAAGGGGACATGAGGGGTGGGAAGGGGGCATGAGGGGTGGGAAGGGGACATGAGGGGTGGGAAGGGGACATGAGGGGTGGGAAGGGGGCATGAGGGGTGGGAAGGGGACATGAGGGGTGGGAAGGGGACATGAGGGTTGGGAAGGGGACATGAGGGGTGGGAAGGGGGCATGAGGGGTGGGAAGGGGGCATGAGGGGTGGGAAGGGGACATGAGGGGTGGGAAGGGGACATGAGGGGTGGGAAGGGGGCATGAGGGGTGGGAAGGGGACATGAGGGGTGGGAAGGGGGCATGAGGGGTGGGAAGGGGACATGAGGGGTGGGAAGGGGACATGAGGGGTGGGAAGGGGGCATGAGGGGTGGGAAGGGGACATGAGGGGTGGGAAGGGGACATGAGGGTTGGGAAGGGGGCATGAGGGGTGGGAAGGGGACATGCCTTGTTGTGATTTTAACATAGGCTGACAGCTGTGGCATCACCCTTTCTCTGTCAGCTGTCACACTGCCGCACGCTACAGAGGGATTGTCGTATAGCCCAGTGACGAAAGGTGATCAATATAAATGGATTCTCTTTTCACTGTTGAGAAATAGAGTAAGTCCATAGGGGAAATAAATAGGGGTTGATTGAGGATGTGGCAGTCACTATATAGTGTACTACTTTTGACCAGGGCCCATCACACTGGGCACAGACGTCAATTCAACAACTATTCCACGTTGGTTCAACCCGTGTGTGCTCAGTGGGATAGGTCTCCGGTCAAAAATAATGCACAATATAGGGAAAAGGGTAGCATTTGGGACACAACTCAACCAACTCACTGATGGTTCAAAATAAATTCTCCAGTTGGAAGTTACCGTTCTACTTTCCCAGTGGATTGAAATGTTTTCAACATAATTTACTAACATTTTGAGACAGGAAGTGGGTCGGTTAGACAGGAAATGGGATTGAGAGCAGACAGAGGGGATATGGAGGAAACAGAATGCTGAGAGAGGAAATAGAAGAGGGGAAAGGAAAAGACAGAGAGAGGAAGGGAGGGGTACTGTAGTCTGTCTCTGTCTGTAAATGACAATAAAGCTGTCCATCTGGGAGGAAGTCACCGATAGGAAATATGGGCAGGCCTGTATGTATTTTGGATAGATTATAAATATTAGGGGTTAGGGTTAGGTTTTCGGGTTACGGTTAGGGTTAAGATTAGGTTTAGGGGTTAGGGAAAATAGGATTTTGAATGGGACTGAATTGTGTGTCCCACAAGGTTAGTTACAGAAGACTGTGTGTGCATATATGTGTGATAGAGGGAGAGAACTTATCTGACGTTAAATAAAGAGTAATTGAGAGATATACTGTTGTATAACAGATGACTACAAGTGAGAACCATCCAGAGTACTTTCCAGTAGTACCGTACTCACTGTGAAGTTCACCCATGACTTGGCAAAGATCGCCCCCTGCTGTTGACTGCAGAAGACTCCCCTCTAAAGCACAACCTTGTAAACTCTTCAAACTAACCCCTGCTCTCCTCTCATATCTCCACTTATCTTCTGTCCAACAACAAGAAAGGTTGTGACTTCACTGACCCTGAGGGTGAGCGGTATGAGACAACGGTTGGACCCGTGCCATAGTAACCAGGCCATGATCACAGACGGACAGACGCACAGCATGACCAGGCTCACACAGACGGCTCACACAGACATGCACACACGACAACAAGGCTCAAGGTGTGTCTTAGATCTGCCCACACTAGTCCCATAGACCTCATGTGGTCTTAGCACGTATAAGAGTTCACATGTAAGTGAATGACTCTCCCAGCTGCAAACGCCCTCCTCCTGTCGCAGGTGTGACTGGGAGAAAGGTCTGGCTGTCATTTGTCTACATCCTCTCTCATGTTCTCACGTGTGTATTGGCTATGATGTGGTTTGGGCTCACATGCAAGCGTGTATCTTACAGGGTCAATATTAAACAAGAGTCGATATTGTCCCATGTCCCACCCCAGTGTTGAAGTCAGACCTACTCATTTGCATGTGCTTGCCTCACTGACCTGTCATTCTTTACGGTGAATTATTATCAGTGTTTATTAGAGCACAAGAGGTAGCAACACGTCATAGCAAAACTTTTGAAAAGCGTATTGAAAACAGAAAAGACAGGCAGAAAATAACAATATGGACATGTTACTGTTTTACAGACAAGTGTCACAAAAGGACTGCAGTAGGGTCACACTGCAATTGTGTTTTGTAGGGGCAATAGAATAAGTTACCAGTCTCATGCCCAAATACGTTAAGCCCAAGACACTCAAACCATGACCTCCACGCACCAGTCAGCCATAACAGTTAGCCAAATATTATGTCCTGAAAGGCCATGTAGTCCCAATCATTCAAATGTTGCACATCCTATTTCCCCCTTAATTAACTTCACAAGAAAACAGTGAAAGCAGTGAAAGCAAATTTGTATCAGCTATGAAATTCCTTTCCAAATTGGTGCCATAATCCAACACCTAATCCCACTATCCCTCTCTGTGTGTAATCTGTATTCTCTTAATCTGGTTTTGTTGGTTAATTGATCTAATCCAGCCTGTTTGTTGGCGTCATTTTCAGGTATGAGTCCTATGACATGAACTAAATGCCATCTACTGTAAGGGTGCCAGTGCTTGTTCAAATGCTGTACAGTTCAACACTATGGAGAAGGTGAGTGCTAAATTCCAAATCGACCCCCAGTCCCTATTCCCTATACATTCCCTTAGATCTGACAAGTCAATTGCTACTGGTGTTGGTGTGGTGGGTACAATCTAGACCTGAGCAAGTAGAATGAAGATAATAACGGGTTAGGAGTAGCCTGGTCCCAGATCTGTTCACGCTGCTTTGCCAACTCCTATGGTCACTGTCATGCAATGTTTGCAAGACAGCATCAACTGATCTGGGACCAGGCTAGGGTAGGAGGGCATTCGGCCCCATGTACCCCCTCATTCCCCTGACCCCACTCAACCCCTGCCCCAGACCCCATCCCACCCCCTTACAACTGGCTTGTTAGTCTTGCTGGCCAGACATGCTCTTGGTCTTCAACTCAGCCAGCTTGCCTGTGACAAAGTTCCACTTGAAGGGCGTGTTCTCGCTCCCTCCTCCCAGCATGGCGTATTTGGAGAAGCTGGTGTTGCTCCCTCCTCCTTCATCTTGACTCTGCTCTCCCTCCGTGTTCTCCCCCTGGTAACTCTCCCCCCCTCCCTCACCACCTCCCTCGCCTACCGCCTCCTGACCCTCCTCCATCGTGCCCGTCTCGTTTGCTGCGGCTTCAGCCTGTTTCGAGGCGGCCATTTGTTTCCAGTTGGTGGCGAAGCTACCCCAGAATCCTGAGGGTCTGGCCGGTCTCTGCGGCTCCTCAGGCATCACTGCTAGTGGACTGGGGATACAAGGGAGGGAGGGGGACCGTCATTTTGTGTATCATTATATGTTTAACTCAATTAATATAATTACTTTATTTATTTATTGAATTAAGCATTAGTTCATCAGACATGGCTAATATTCCCATGTTCAGGAAGAGGAGGAGGAAGAGGAGGGGGGGAATAGAGAGCTGTGTAGAAGAGTAGAGTCCCACTGACTGGTCTGGGACAGGCGGACTCTCAGTCTCCTCCAATAGCTGGTGCTCATCCTCTTTGTTGAAGAGTGTTGACATCCTGTTCCAGCCTTTAGCCCCAGCACCCTGCATCTGAACACACACACACACACACACACACACACACACACACACACACACACACACACACACACACACACACACACACACACACACACACACACACACACACACACACACACACACACACACACACACACACACACACACACACACACAGTGTCAAAAATGTGTGTGTGTGTGCGTGCGCTGGAGTGCCAATCCTTCGGAATGTGATTAATGTAAGATGAACGTTTAACGTCTGCATTAAGTTCCATGCCGTGTGTGCGTGTGTGCGTGTGTGCGTGCGTGCGTGCGTGCGTGCGTGCGTGCGTGCGTGCGTGCGTGCGTGTGTGTGTGTGTGTGTGTTTGTGTGTGTGTGTGTGCTTACTCTCTTGGCCAGCTGAGACACTGCATTGGGCCCCTCATCCTCCTGGACAGGGGTCATGTCAATCTCTGCATTATTTACCTGGGAACACAAGCCCAGCAATGATCATCACACATTTATATTGTCAGCCTCAGCATAGCAGTGTTGGTAGTGAAGTACTGAGCTCTGAGTAAAAACACATGCTGTACTCAGCTACCCTGCTTTTCAGTGCATTCGATTTATTGGTAGTGGTTGCCCTCTAGTGGGTTAATATAGACACTGCAAGCACGTTCCAGAAAAATAAATACACTGAAAATGTCAAGGAAAGGTCTGTCATTGAAAATGCTGGACAGTGCCCAAATGTAACACAAATTCCTAATTTGTAGCAACATAATTTATTATATTGAAGATGTCAGATTGGAGTTATGCCTGTGGATTCCTTTTAATCCATTATGCCAAAGATAATAAACTGAGAGAGAATGTACAGCCTACTTTTTTTCTGTATCCACTTTAAGAATAGAAACACAGAGTTAATTTCCAAGAGGGTAAATATACTTTGCTTTTCTCAGACATACACTAAGAACGATGACAGCATACACTAAGTCCCCCCATAACTCAAAGAACTCTAAGTAAACTATGTTTTCAGACATCATTTTAACGCAGTATCCTTAACATAAGCCCTGTCACCATGTCATGGACATAACAATGAAATATAATATTATTCATTATTATCTAATAGGCAAAACTGATCCTAGATCAGCACTCCTACTCTGAGACTTGAATATGGGGTCTTTCTGTCTGTATCCATCTCATCCCCCGTCACTGGAATGCCATCTAATCCGTGTACACAGCTCCAGTTCGGGATCAGGTTTTCCGACGTTCTGAAGAACTGGGTCATCCTTGTTCCAACAGACTGTACCAATCCCGGACACATCAGGGGTGTCGAGAGACAAGAAAAAATCCTGAGAACTCAATCATCGAAAGACCCATGGATTTTTTTGAACCTGATAGTATGTCTGATAGCGCTGATAGTTTGTCCATCATATTAGCTAACATAGGTTACAGTATGAGGGTGGGGTGAAAGTTCACATGAATAAACCAGTAGCTACTGCAGACAGAGTACTATAGCAGCGATTTGGGTTTCGAATTTGTAATTGAAAGCCTATGCTACAGTGATTAGCATGTTTTGGCCAAAACTATAACAAAGCACAAGAGGAACTGCTCTGTAGTTTCCTCAAAGTTCCAGCAGAAATAAGCCTTTGTGAGTAGAACAAAATGATATAAGTCCAACATCAACAACAATGAATAAGCAAACCAACAGATCTGTCGCTGTGAGAACCCACAGCAATCCTAAATGAGAGGTTGTGTGTATCAAGCGTCTCAGAGTAGGAGAGCTGATTTAGGATTAGTTGTACCTTTTAGATCACAGAGCAAGACATCTTGCAGGGGAAATCTGCAGATGAAAGATAAGCTTTTTATTCTCTACCTCTTCCTCCGTGTACTCCTCTAGGTCCGGGTTCAGGGTCTTCAGCACTTTGCTCTTGTACACGTTCCATATGGGATTCATGCTTGTTCACCCTAAAAGACCTCTAGAACTGTTGCAACAACTCTCAGTAAGGCCTCACAGCTTCTTGAGGCAGACCGCCCTTCACCAAGTCCCCTCTTCAGGTCTTCTCAGTTTGGCTAATGCCCTTTTCCCATTCGTACACTTCCAGCTCTTAGACAA